>NW_021635679.1:0-264559 GCF_004799145.2 Neltuma alba | reverse complement strand
TTTTCACCAAAATTTATTTTGGACTATTCTCACTCCCAAAACATCATGTGTAACTCAAAAACCTCTAATTCCATTTTTTCTATCTTTAAGTAATTTTGGGAAACTTTTTTCAAAATTACCGTTTTGCCCCTAGGGACCCGATAAAGTCGGTTTCGTCCCATTTGGGTTTTTATGCTTTACTCATACCTTATGCTTATCAATCATATCTCATTTCGCACACTCCCATTATTAGGGTTCTAAATTTTGGGATGTTACATCTGCCAAAAAGGGTTGGTAGCCTACCCATTACAGGCTAATTTTGGTACTTCTAGGACAAAAAATTCAGGATGTGACAATGAGCATAAAGATATATAATGCAAATTAGATCAACCATAAGAACCCGACTCGGTATTCTTAAAAAAATAAAGAAATCAGAACCAAGTCAAGGTGATACGGATCAACCCCTCTTCTTTGGCCAAAGATCTTACTAATCTTTACACAAGGCCATCCTATCCAACTTTCAGGCATTAAGATACGTTTCAGATGTTGATGATTATCATAAGAAATTCCTAACATATCATAAGATTCCCTGTCACACCCTGATAATTTTATTCTAATTGATGAATGATTTGTGACTGACTAAGGCCAAATAGTATAGTAGACTGGTAGAGGATCCAGGCTATGAGGAAAAATCAGGATAGGGACATAACGGTCATTTTTGAAAAGATCGGTCAAGAAAGGGCATATTGGAAATAATGTCCCAAAATTCCTGAAAATTCCCAGAAAATCATGAAAAATAGAAAAGAGGGTACAAAATAATGTTTGAGGCTTAGAAGATGAATATATTAAAAAAAATTTATCAGGGAATTATTTGTAATTATTGGAATTTTTGGTTAATTAAGGAAAATTAGCCAATTTCCATTATTTAAAATATATAGAGGCCTCAAAAATTCAAGAAAAAATATGGATAAATTATGTGACATATTATCCTAATTTATAAAATTACTTCCCACCTTTGGATGTACAGAGGTTAGCTTAAAGAATATTTATTACCGAATTATTATCGGTAGAATAGTGATTTTTGACAGAATAAAACTTAGAAAATTATAGAGGGAGGTAAAACTTGAGAAAAATTATGGATTACCCTTGGGATGAGGGGAATTTAATGAGGTGTTGAAATCAAAATTTTGTGCCAGTAATTGGACAGGATTGTTGGAAAATCGGACCGGAAATATACAAATAATCAGTGGATTGCACTGATTATTGGATGAGTCATTTTTTTTCCAATATTAAGAGTAATATTTCGGCCAAAATAAAGGGGGAGGACAAAGTTGGAATTTTCAAATTGTTCAAGGGCATAAAGGGAAATAAGAGACAAAACAATAAAATAATATTTTATTTCCACATGAAAATCACATGGTGATTAGGTGTCCATCCATGTGTCAACTTCTTATAGTGGTGCCCTAAGATTTGTCCATGTGTAAGTAGAAAAAAAAATGGACGGCCGAGATCGCATCTTTTTCCCGAAGGGCATTTTTGGAATTTTGAAATATCAAAGCCTATAAATACCCCCCCTTCCATGAAGAATTCGGCCAAGGTGGTTTGCATGAGAGGGAATGTTGTGTTCTTGAGTTCTAGGAGAGAGAAAGGAAGAAAGAAGAGAGAGAAAGGGAGAAAGCAAAGTTAGACACCTCTAATCGCCGATTAAGAGCTAATTAAGGTATGTTTACCTCCCTAAGTGTTAATTATTTTTAGTTAATTATTTATTTGAGGAAGATTAGGATTAGTTACCTTGATTAATTATGGTTTAGTGATAGCTAAGATTAATCATGTTATTTGATTAAAGATTAGTAAGTAATTAAGGTTAGCTACCTTGATTAATTAGTAATTAGTGATTAGTTATGCTAATTGAAGGATGATTAAATGATTAATCATGTTGATTAAGGAATGATTAAAGGTTAATCATGTTGATTAGAGAATGATTAATGGTTAATCATGTTGATTAGAGAATGATTAATGGTTAATCCATAAGGGATTAGTGACTTAATCTTAGAAGATTATGTTGTACTAATGACTATGTGACTTGAGGACCTTAATTAAATATTGAATTAAGGATTAAGGGTTAGTGATTAACCAAGAAAGCATGATGATAATCATGGATTAAGGAAGAATTCCAAGACCTTAATTGAGGATTAAGGTTTGGTCAAACCAAAGTCAAGGGTTTAGGAACGGTATACAGAAATTATAAATTAAAAGGCAGAAGGGTAGCATTGTATAGAGAAAGAATTGTATATTGGATATGGAATTACCATACCCTTACTGTATGGTTGATAGGCAATTTTCTGGAAACCTAGAGGATCTCAAGCAAGGAAACAAGGAGGAAACATTAAGCGTGGAATTGATGGGTAGCGTGAATGCAATTATTTTGTTGATCTGCATTTGGTGTTTCTGCTATGTGTGTTTATGTGCCATGAGAATGTTTATGCCCATATGATGTGAACTCCTTGCAATGTATGCCTTGGCTCTTGCATGATTGAGTTTTGACCAGAATGATTATATGCTCCCTGATATGATGACATGGATACAGAATGGTTATGTATGGTATGGCATAAACACTAGAAATGTTATTTACTGCATGTAGCATGACATCTTATGCATGTTGACTTGATGGTTGTATGTTCAATGCTACTGGGATTTCTATGAAATCTCATTCCTCCTATAACATGATATCCTAGGTGCCACTACTGCCAAGGAGAAGGGAAAGGAAATAATCATGGCTTGAGGAAGTTATGAATTATGTATTGTATTATACGGTTTTGAACCTTTCTCTTTCAAGCCATGTAAGCATACTCTGATCATGAAACACATGATGATAACTCTTTTGAATGTATTTAAATGGTAGAGCAGCTTTTATATGTGATTATGGTATGATTATAGTGAAAAAACGAAATGCTGTTAGAATTAGTGAAAAGGGGATAAAAATGGTCTAGATTTGACCAAACTTTGACCAATGAAGACCCTGGTCAATTGGTTGACTTTTTCCCTGAAATTTGGCATGCAAATAGATCTTATTTATGAGTTGTAAAGCGTAACAATTGGAGCTCTGTGTGAGAAGTTATGCCTTTTCGAAGTTAGGCAAAAATCCTGGAAAATAGAAAAATGACCAAATGAACAGTACTTTTCGAAATTAAAAACGGATGCATTTCTGATTAAATTGGAACCTGTGGTCATTTTTCCTTGATAGATGATGTTAAGAGCTTCGAGTGAGACTTGGAACGACCTTGTTTCGATTTTTCTAGAATTAGTTATGATTTTTCAAAGTTATGCCAAGTTTAAGGTTACAATGAATAGTAATGCAGGAAAAGAATTTTTCAAATTTAGGCCTTTCGACCCGGTAACCTTAAATTGTGCTTCCGAATGTCTTAACTTGGCACAATATAAGGTCGTAAACGTAAGGTGTTACATTCCCTTTCTTGAAAATCCGCACTTTTCCAAACCAGAAAATAGAGGAACTCTAGGATTTTCCTTGAGACAAATACTTTTATGCATACCTCTTCTGGTTGATCTAATACCATATTCGAATTCTGGTGATTATAAAATCTCTTTATAACATATCAAATGAAAAATAACAAGAAAAAAATAATAATAGAACAATAACAAAAAAACAAAAAATAACAGAAAAAAATAAAAAAAAGGCACAATATTAAATCGAGGTACCTATTCTATGATAACTCTCAGCAACTACCCCCTATTTTTGTGCCTTAGAAAAGAAAAAAAGAGGGGGCAAAAAACAGTAATCATAAAATGGGTTGTCTTGTTGATAAGAAATTAAATAAATTTCTTATGAGTTTATCAAAGTTATGTGAACTTTTCATATAATTTTAAAAATATACAAAAAAAATCTTTCAAGAAATAAAAAGTTGTTATACACTGCACTTTGATTTTAATTTCTTTTTTATAGAATGTCTCCATTTCTCATTTAAAAAACTGGCCCTATCAACATCTTATCACCAAAAAAAAATCAAAGGAAAAAAAAGTTCTTTCGCTGCTAAAATATGTGTGTGGTTTAGCGAGGAGCAAACTTTGAGGGAAAAAAAAATTAAATAAGAGAAAGTTAATAAGAGTCAACCTGGTTGGTAAAGAGTCGGCTCATAACTGAAGGGAATTGAAAGACGCGCAACGGAAAATAAATTTAAATTTTCAATCCCTTGCCCGGATCTATCGATTGTGTTTAAGTCAAGTAAGTAAGTATTACCTTCAGTGTTCGATTTCTTGGTGGCTCAGGGATTCCGCCGTTAGGATGCCCTCTCTCGCCTCTTTTATTGCTCGAAGTCAACAACTTAGATCGACTTCCTCTACCGGTATCCACACGAACAGCGTTCCAATCACGAACGACGTGCTAGCACCCTTGTCCTTCTAGGGTTTATGTTTGAAGAATCCGTCCTCCCTTCTCTATTTTTGGCCGTCTCTTATCTGCAAGTTTTTCCACACTCACCCCAAAAACCCTAGCCCTAATATCAAGTATAGATGCTATTAGGTATTATGAAGGATATTTAATTTCGAAATTAATCCTAAATTAATTCCAAAATTAATACAATATCAAATATTGCCTAATCAGATAAAAAAACAATTAAATAAATATGGTTAAATCCGTCCCACAGATTTAATTCACCTATTTATTTAATTCAAAATAAAGATATGACGGAATTATATTTGATTTATTCTCATAAATCAAATTTGAGATATTATATTATATCTTACCATTTTAAAATTGATATAGATCTAATTTATCCTAAATAAATTAATAATTAATATCTCTTATATTTATATAATATGTATATATATATGAATTTTATATAATATACGTCCACCCTATATTATTCATTGAATATGGACATATCTTAGATTCAACGAATCTGGACATCATAGCTCGTGTTGGGCTATTTTGTGTGTGACCCTGTAGGCCCATATGAAGTTGGCAGTGGGCCATTAACTATAATGACTCACAAGTCGTAAGCAGTCTCTAGCAAGACAACACGACTACCCAAATCATATGAGGATCATTGAACGATGTAACCTTTCATACAACCATATCACGTCCCTTTTGTCACACGACATTTTGGTCATGGATGAGGCATGGAGAACGTCATCCTCCTATTCATAACTGTTACTTTCTCGATCCCTGAGTAGTCTAAGTATAGAAATGGAACTACCTTTCCATTATAGTATGGCCATACATTTCTCAAACTCACTCATCGAGGGGCCCAGTAATATCTCTCTACGAATGTGAGGGACAAATTCCATCTTGACCATTCACATTCCTCCGCTTGAAAAACCACTAAGCCTAAACATAGTCTTTATGATCACTCGGTCAAAAGTGACTTTTGACTAGGTCAAAGCTGAGCGTTTCTCATGTAGGAATCCATGATGATCTCAGGTCAAAAGGCACAGTGACATGGTTTGTATATGAGAGAAGCTTATGACTTAACCCATGCAGCTCTCTTATAGCGGGTCGGTCCAACACCTTGTACTCTTACGTGTGCCTATGACTTTGATTTATATCTCCATATATCTTCAAAGTCATTCTAGTCTTAATTCATCTCTGCTCCCACATAGATGACCGACCAGGGACATTTAGGATAAATCATGAGTTATCCAAGGATAGTCATCACAGTAAACATGCAAATAATATGATAACATAATTAAGAAATTCATAAATCAACAATGTTCATAACACAATGATTGGCCCCTAGGGCACAATTTCCAACAATAACTTATAAGGTTGTGAGTTAAAATTTTATTCTTTATGTGAGAACCTTTGATAAGTCTCATTATTTGCATATATTTCTAGCCCTAAACTCATGCTTTTGCAATTTATATTTGCATACTTTGGGTATATTTAGCTTTCATTGTGCATAAGAGTTGGTGAAAGGAATTATGAGGTTTTACTGGTGTTTTTGCATGTTTATATATTTATGTGTGTACTTTTGATCCCTGTCTTGGTGTGAATTTCAGGGAGTTCACTAGCATTTTTTGCCATTCTGTCTGAGGCGCCACGGCGGATTTGGAAAGGCGCCGCGGCGGATATCTAAAGGTACTCTCGGTCAAAGGCACCACGACCGATGGACGGATGCGCCACGACGGACCGAAATTTACATGAAGCTCAGGATCACTCATTGAAACGACACCGTACAGGCCAGGCGCTGCGATGGATGAACAAAGGCACCGCGGCAGATGATGGAAAATTTCAGATTTAAATACAGAGTCGCGCGCTACAATCGGAGGACGCCAGATTTAGTTCTTCATTCTCTCCCGATGCCGATTTCCTTGTTCTCTCTGCCTTCTCTCAATTCTCTCTTCCATTTTCATCCAAATCCATCATTTTCCACCGATCATCTATGAATCCTTCATCAATTCTTACTGTTTCTGCTCCAATTCAGAGTATGAGTAGCTGAATTTTCAAGTTCTCCTAGCAATGAAGCTGACCTGAGTTCATAGGACTGAACAGGGAGTCGTTTCAGATCTATTTCCACTTTCTATTCTAAGATTCATTTGTTTCAGTTGAACATTTGTGATTAGAATGAAGGTTGGGTGATTAGATTTATGTTTCTTGGAATTTAGATCTGATTGAACATTCAGATGTGAGTTATGTCCTTGATTTGGTTGAATAGAACATTCTCTGTTGATTTGTAGATCTAATTCATTTTTACTTGGACTGTTGTTCTGTAATTCTAAATTTTGATTGAATGAATTGATGATTCACAGTTGTGATCATCCTTAGAGAATTGCAACTTGCTTCTCAAGTGTTCTTGTCAATTGATTTTCCTTCTCACCAGAGCAAGACAATGAATCTAGTAAGATAGTTGTTTCTGATCTATGTTTAGAGAGATTTGAGCAGTAGCTGAATCTATCCATTTAATTGACTTTGAGAGACTCCAAATTATAAGATTGAACAAGGAAGGTTGGATAAATTGCTAGGGGAACTACTATCTCTTATCTGAATCTCTTTTGCATTTTACCTTTCATTGGATTTGTTTCTTGTTTCAATTTCTCTTTTCTGAAACTCAAACTTTCATCTTGGTAATTTGATAATTAAAAGTGAATTGTTAAGAATTGAATTACAACTTAAGGCTTCTTGAGAAGAATGACCTAGGTATTGCCTCACTTGCTGCATTTCCCTAGTAAAATTTTGATCACCTAGCAACAAGGTTTATCAACCTTGTTGGTGGTATGTATCTCTGTAAGTGTTATCTAAAAGTGTTGGATACACCATCGATAAAAATAAAGTATTAGATACGCTTAGAAAATAAGACATGATGCTTACTTTACCCAACTTTTATTCAAGAGAACTTTATATGATGCTTATTAATTGTTAATATATGCAATGATAATTGTTAAAACAACTGATTTAGTTGTTAATGACAAGTATGTGGTACATGTAGATATCAGTATTTAATAAAATGTTGCAATAGTTCTTAACTATGCAAATTGACATTAGTTTTTAATACATACCATGATATTTGTTGATACAATTAATGTAGTTGTTAATACATAGTATGATATTTGTTAATATAGTTAGTTTAGTTGTTAATATCAAGTGTGTAGTGCTTATCAACATTAGTTGTTAATATAGTTTTTAATACATACCATGATATTTGTTAATACAATTAATGCAGTTGTTAATACATAGTATGATATTTGTTAATATAGTTAGTTTAGTTGTTAATATCAAGTGCGTGGTGCTTATCAACATTAGTTGTTAATATAGTTAGTAATTGTTAATAACAAGTGCATGGCACAACTTTACATTAAAGATTACCAACATATGTGGGAAGTATCTGCTATGTTTCTTTTATGTAGGGGCATAATTTGTAAATGATGGATAAGCTGATTTGCACTACACTGAGAGTAGTATCAAAACAAACCATAAAGGAATGAGTAGAACATTTATTACTCAAATGAGGTCATTGATAGTTACATAGTTACAGAAAAGGCCATTCCTTGTGATAATAAAATCCATAAATAATTGAAAGATATTTTTCCTATTTGTTGGCCACAACTCAACCAATCTATCAGCTCCCTAATTTTCTTTACTTAGATTCTTTCTTCTCTTTAATCACTTGTAGACTTTCATAAATTGGCTTGGCGTATACCTTGTGTGAAAAAAGACAAAATTCATCATTTCCAATTTGAGCTTCCTCTTTTTCCAAATCATTTATAGCAGAACTAAGTTTTAAAGTGAAGACAACACTAAAGGTCCTTTTTATTAGCGATTGGAAAAGTAGCTTATTGAAAAAGTAGCTTATGGAAAAGTGAAGTTGGGTAAAAACTAACTTGGATAAGCTGAATTGCGTTTGTATTAGAGTTCAGAAAAGCTAGTTTGCAAAAGTGATATCGGTAAAAGGTTGTTTGGATTATGGTTGAGTAAAAGTAAGTTTGGTTGTAAAATGACCAAAATGGGTATCAGTTTTAATAAATAATGAAACATGATTAAAAAAAATGATTTCACATAATACAATGAAATTAAAATAATTAATATGAAGAAGAAGTCAAATTTATAGAATGAATTAAATTTTAAAACTTTAGAGAAATCATAAAAAATATTGTAAATATAAAGTGAAACATGAAAAAAAAAACTGAATTGAGATAATATAATAAAGAAGTGAAAATCTCTTTTTAAATCATGTGACCTAAGTAGGAGTTTGATAAATTTAATAATTGAAATCAAAATTTGAGTTATTTATTTAGAAGTTGTGGGTATCCTATAGAGTGAGTTGTCAGGGGTACTGCCCAACTTGCTAACCACTTGTCTTCAGGTTGTCAATAAACCCCGTTGAGGGGTTGTAAATAGAGGTGGCAGAGAGGACTGTGATCCATACCTATCATGTCATCGTGGTTACCATTTGTTTATCCAGTTTTATTTAGTCTACATTTGTGGACATGATCCGAGTATAGAACGAAGAATTTCCTGTCATGTCAAAACACATGAATACCATTACAAAAACTTCATAACCACTAAAGCATATTAATACACATTAACATATCTTAACATCCAATTGTCATTACATGATCAAAATAAAGAAACAACATCTCAACCTTACATTCAGCTGTCATTATGCTATCAAATAAAAAAAACTAAATACAATCTATGCTCGTTGTTTATTTCTTCCTCTTGCTTGGGGCATTTCCTCGCAGTAAAGACAGCAATTGATCACCATGCAGGTTGTTTTGATAAGTTACGAGCCACCACAAGCATCCAACCTTCAAGTAATGGATTTCTTGAGGGGAGTACTTAGGCATTGTGTACCCGTCATCACCATGCTCTGTGCCATCCCATATTTGTAAGCAGCTTAAAACATGAACCCCACAAGAGTACCTACAAAGGAAAAACCAATACTTTAGCCAATGAACATTAGCTCCCAAAAGCTCAAACATGCAAATTTGCAGTGCACAATAACAACTCACGTGTCAGAGTACACATGAACTTTTGCCCATGTGACATCCTTATCAATTTTGTCTCTTCCTCAAATAGTGCTGGCTTCACTACATGAAGTACTTGGTAGAAACAATCTTTCTACAAAACAGAAAGAAGAAAAGGAATAGGTTTGACAGTAGTGAATGGCAAGTTATGAGGAAGCATTAACAACCTTGACAGTAGCGGATGACATCTAATTAGCAGGCATTAACAACCAGGACATTTACATGGACAAGTAACCATAATACATTAACAAGTAATAGAATGAATGAAAAGTTATGCATATAATCCCTCATGCCATGAATTGTTTAGGATCTATTTGTTCTTTCCTAAACCCTTTCTTCCTCTTTAGTTTCTTCCCTATTTTGATTACATCTTCTTCCTCTCTTTGTATTCTCAACATGGTCAAATTATCGACCAATAAATCAACAGCATAGAAATACATGGTTCTTATATCCATCATAGAATGGAACTAATGGTAATTGAAAAGGGTAAGGCCAAATATGAAGTCACAGTCTCCAATGTCATATCTTAAGTACTTTAGCAAGATTTCATGTTCATGGTTTTTCATGCTCCACTTAAGAGGATTACTGGCCATTGTTTGCATGAACTCGGGTGAAAAAATATCCCTACTAACATGATTGTAGTTCTCTTTTTCATCTCCCACCAAAGTTCTCAACACCATAGACATGAACTATATCACAAGCACAAACAATTAGTCATAATTATAATGACATTGCTACTTCTCTATCTATGTAAACAATTGTCTTATCCTGTCGTTCATCTATTTCCTGTCTTGTAGGCAGCAAAGCTCAGCACATGTCAGGAAGTGCCCGCACATCTCTACAATGTACCTATAGCAAAAGAAACAATCAGTAATTAAGTTATATGTCTAAAATTATTATTGGTCAGTTGTCCTAATTAGAATCAATCCCAACATTACTTGCCACCTTCATCTTCACACATCTTGCTGTCAACATCCAGAATAATTCCTCTTTCTCATCAAGTTTTCTCTTGCCACGGCTTTTTTTCACCTCCTCTAACTAGGGAGATTTAATTACACAGCTTCTCACCCTTGATTTTTCTTTCTTACTTCTATTTGCTGTGCTTCTTGTTATTTCATCCTTCTCCTCATCTCCCTCCCCCCTTCCCCCTATCTCCTGTTGCTGCATCACTACACTTGTCTTCAGTTTTTTCTTCTCTATCATCCTCTGATCCAGAGTCACTCCCTTCTCCTTTTCTTCATGTTGAGATTGACTCTCTTCTTTATGCGGAGCACTTTTCTCCTCTTCTTTATCATCTTTTTTGGTTCACTCCCTTTTCCTTTCTCTTTATGTTTAGATTTACTTTCTTCTTCAAGTGGACCATTTTTTTTCCTTTTCTTTATCATCTTTTTCTAGTTTACTCTATTCTTCCTCAAGTATTAAATCTTTTAGGCTTCTTTTACCATCTCTACCAGTTTCTTCAACTTTACTTGAGTTCTCTTCATCATCTTCGCTACTTACTGCTTACACCACATCTTCCTTCTCACTTTCATCTATTAACCTTAATTGCAGGGAAGCCAACTCTTCTCCAATTGTCGACACCAAGCCTTCAACCATGGCCACTAACCTTTCATATGTTCTCTTTATTTTTTGTAAAATAATAGTAATTAAAGTAATCATTACTCTAAATTGTATACAACACCAAAATAAGCTCAACATTATTTACTTACCAGGTGTGTTAGTTTTATTTCTGTATTGGACGACGTACCAGATAAAGCCCTACCGACGTTAGTCGCGCCATGTAGTATGCCTCTTCTACTATTCTTTTTTGATTTTACTCTTGCCTTCATTTTTCCTCATCCCAATAGATAATGGCATTCTCATTTTTTGAGGCCTTTTCTTTTCCCAAACGAAAGTGTTATAGGTAATAAATCAACATATCAAGTAAATGATGACTTAACTGTACAACAAAAACAACATGCACAGCGGCCAATCACAACCTACACAGTGGCCAATCACAGCATACATAGCAACCAATCACAACCTACATATAAGCCAATCACAACCTACGTTTATGCCATTCACAACATGCACAGTAACCAATCACAACCCACACTTAACCAAATGACAATATGCACAACATACAGTTACAACCTACACATCAGCCATCACATCCTATATTTGTGCCATTCATAACATACACAACAGCTAATGACAACTCACACTTAACCGAATGACAACACACACAGTATATAGTCACAACCTACACATCCATCAATCATAACCCACTTTTCTACCATTCACAACATGCACAGCAACCAATCGCAACCCATGCTTAACCTAATCACCACATGCATAACATACAGTCACAACTTACACATCAGCAATTCACAACCTATATATGTGCCATTCATAACATGCACAGTAGCTAATGACAACCCACACTTAATCGAATGATAACATGCACCGCAACCAATCGCAACCCACACTTAACCGAATCACAACATTCACAACATACAGTCACAACCTACATATCAGCCATTCACAACCTATATTTGTCCCATTCTAACATGTACAATAGCTAATGACAACATGCACAACATATAGTCACAACCTACACAGCCACCAATCACAACCCAAGCTTCGACCATTCAAAACATGCACAGCATACAATCACAAACTACGCATCAGCCAATCACAACCTATGTTTTTGCCATTAATAGCAACCAATTACAACCTATGTATAAGTGACTAACAAACCAACAGAGGCTAATGGCATGAACAGCAGGCAATTACAACCTATACATAAGCAAATGATAAACCATTTACAACATGCATAGCACCTATTGATAACAACATATCGCACATTGACGATACAACTAACATCAAAGTAAATGAATCATACCCATACCTACTGTTATGGAGTACAAGCAACCTCCCATATTTTCATCTCATCAGTTTTTCCTTTCTTTTCCTTTCTTGAACTTTGCAATTGAGTTGCAAGATTCTCTAAAAATAAAGCTGCTCCAATCATGCTGTCCTAAACTATCATTTGTCACCACCATTACCTTTAACACTTTTTCACTAACCCATACACTAGAGCTAGGACACAAGAGGACTCCTAATGCATACATAACAAAAAAAAATTCAAACTTTTTATCCTCTTTTCCTTCAATCAACCATGTTCCTATTATTTTGTATGGCACTTTCCCATAGTCACTCCTTGATTCCTTAAATGTTTCACCTTCATTCTCTATATTCATTTTAATTTCTTGCCCTTTAAATAGTAGGCCCATTAATTGATTTACATCACCGGGCCCTATTTCATGCGTCTTTCCTCGAATTGAAATTTTCTTACTTACAAGGTCAAACACACGGATCAATTCACCATAAAAATCTCTATAAATTTGTGAGTAGCATATTTCAACTAATTTATCAAAACCAATTCTTTTCAGCCTTTCCATCTTATCTTCACTTTCTTTAAGTGCTTGCAAACTTTCATAAATTGTCTCGAAGCACATTGTGTGTGGAAGGGAATAATATAATTCTTCCTTTTTAGTGGGACTCTCATTTCTTTAGCCCTTTCACTTTATTGTTCTCTCTCCTGTTCTATTAACTTGCCCCAAGCCTTTTTCACAGAGTTAGTGCCTTCTTCAAAAGACTTGAACTTCTTCTTGTTCTTCTCATAAAATTCTTCAGTAAATTTTATGTACCCAGAGAAGTTCTTAGGCCTTTGTCCATCTTTACTCTTACTCTTTTTAGCCATTTTGTTAAACTACAAAATGAAAAAAAAAATACTGTCATCACATTAACTATGTTCCTAGGGGTGATCTACGCACACTCATTTACTTTTAGCAAGATTGGTCAATACCACTTTAAAACATTAAATGAACAACTATGTTCTAGTTTAGTTCAATCTTATTTACATTATTTTCCCAAAAGCAATGTTGTCAAGTATTAGGCAGCCAGATGCATCAAAAACACGAAATAAAGTTAAGAAGGAAAAGAAACACAAATAGGGACGATCTATGCATACTCATTCCAGGTCCACGAATGTTGGAGATAGTTGTTATAAAATTGATATAGTGCTCCAAAAAATAGAGGAAATTCTGAAATACTGATACACCCACCCACTAGCAATTTTTTAGGACCTTTAGGACTTTTTTCCCCTGCCTTGAAATCACTTTGGGTCGTTCAAATGAACATTTTATTCACTTAACAAGTGGTTGTTTTATTCATAATTTTGTTCTAATTCTTAGGGAACTTTGAAATAAATTCATCCATAGAAGTTTATGAGAATAAAGAAAATAATGAAAAACGAGTTAGCACTATTAGATTTAAGGTTTCAATGATAACAATTTAAGTAAAATCTGGTTTGGTAAGTTGATCAATCACTTGATCGATCAAAGGTTAATCGATGTGGTGACAAAATGTTTTTGTATAAAAGTAACCTAGCAGTAAGATTGATTGATAACTTGCTAGACAAATCAATATTTATAAGTTAATCGATCCAGCTTAACACTGTTTAGTCTACAAGCTTACAGGAAATTATCGATGAATTGATTGATAATTTAATGATTGATCAACTAACAGAAAAATTCAGACAATTCTGGCAAGCTTTTACCGATCACCTAATCGATCAAGGAGTTATCGATGAAAACACAGATATAATGGTAAAATCCTCTTACTTGCTTTATATTTTGTTTAACTCATCTTTTATCAATCACTTTATCAATCAATAATTAATCGATAACCTGTTTTGACTTTACTCGATAACTTATTGGTTTATTGATATTTTTATTTTGTCTAAGTATGTTGTCAAGTTCCTTAATTGATCAATTGCTCAATCAGAGATTTATCGATTAAACGATTGATCATCACCATCTCACTATACTAAACTGTCTTAAGCCATTTTTGGATCACCTAATCGATCATTGGGTTATCGATAAAATGATCGATCATCCATACTTCTGAAACTTCTGTTTTTCACATAACGTGATCGATCAAGCTTTTCTTGACATGTTTGAACTAAGTTCTTCAATGATATTTTATCGATCACTTAATTGATTAATCTTTAATCAATCATTTACTTGATTATTAAATATTCTGTAACTTATCTAAGAAAATTTATTTTAAACCTTTTATTGATTAATTTTCCTATTATTCATTTGTTGATAAAATATTTGATCAATGATCTTCAAAAACTATTTTCCTCATACTTAGCTTCATCGATAATATGATCGATCAAATAGTTTTTGATTACTTGTTCAATCATTGTACCAATTCATTTCATAACAAGCTTCTCATGATGATTTCAAAATCTTTTATCCTTTTATCTTTAAGCTTTTGTCATCTTTTTTTTACGCTTAGTTCTCTATTGAAGGGATTCAAAGGCATAGATGAATTTAAAAGTTATTCTTGCAAAAATTTCTTCAGAAGTCACTGTATCATCTTTTATCGATCACTTATTCGATCATCTATTGATCTATAAGCTCATCGATAAATGTACACATATGTGACTAAGTTTTCTTTGTAATTAATCGAAAACTTGATCGATCAACTACTTATCGATTAAGACATCGATCAAGTATGTTCAGTTCATATTAAAGTACCTGATGTTTGATTCATTGCTTTTCTAATTGGTATATGAATATCAATGATCATTATTTGTTCAGTTATCTTCACAAGTTTCCTTTTGAAAGAGAACTTGTTTCAAGTATTGTTACAGATCACAAAACAAGCTCAACAGTTATTTAGTAGCCTCTAACCTACTGTGTTAGAAATATTAATGGCAAAATATCATTGTAACTATCAAACACACGCAACTGATTTTTTCAACATCTAGAAGCTCTCCGGCCTAACGGTTAATTAAAGGTCTCTAACTATAAAAAGGCGCAAAGAGTATTGAATGAAGTATTGAATATGTGAGCTGCCATTTGTTGAAAGGCGTACTGTTGCATTCAATACTCTGTTTTCTTTCACCGAGCGTCAATGTTCATTATTCATTTACTCTATGAGAGAGTTTGATATATCTTTTTACTCATTTTCTAAGAGTAACTTAAGAGGGTGGATTCTTGAGAGGGATTGTAACCTTACAGATAGTAAGGGAGAGTGATTGAGGAAATCAATTATTGTACTGAGGCGCCAAGAGCTCGTTTAATCTTGGGATCATAGTGGAAATCTCAGAGGTGTTTTGAGGACTAGACGTAAGTCAAGTGGTGAGACCAAACCAGTGTTAGGATTATAGTTTTGATGATAACAAAGTCAGATAATTTGGGTTAGTATTTGATCGATCAACTGATCGATCAATCGTTTATCGCTAAGGTTACAGATAATTGTTCAAGTGTAAATCAGGTTTATAGTAGGTATTTTGATCGAAGAACTATTCGATAAGTGTTAATCGATAAAATGATCGATTATCGCTAACGTGGAAATCACACAAGATTATGGTTAATTATCGATCAACTGATCGATAATATCAGATAAACAATCGAGTTACTGATAAAGAGAACCAAATCTGAAGTGTATTTATCGATCACATGATCGATAAATCAGTTATCAATAACGACTTCGATAAAAGGTAACACAATCTACTTGTTCTGCACATTAATTCTGTTACCAATTTATCGATCATATTCTCGATCATTTGCTTATCGATCACATGTTCGAACATTATGCTCTAACTCTTGAATGCAGGTAATCATCTTTACTGATGGATCGATAACCTTATTGATCATAAAATTATCGATCACATGATCGATAATCAATGTCTTTATCTACTCTTATTTAGTTTTCCTGCAACCAAATTATCGATAACATTATCGATAATTTAACTTGTTTGCATAAATATCTTTTCACATAACATGATCGATAAAGAGTCTAAGGATTGCTATATTCGCATTAACTTATGTTGAACTATTTTCGATCACCTAATCGATCATTGGCTTTTCGATAATATGATCGATCATTCAATTCCCTGAAACTCATGTTTTCACAAAACGTGATCGATAATCAGTTTCTTTACCTTACAGGATTAAATTTCTTTTCTCACTTTATTCGATCACTTGTTCGAATATTCATTGATCGATCACCTGTTCGATCATTTCAGATAGTCTGTGTCTTTCACTGAATATATTCATACTCATGATTTATCGATAACATTATCCATCATACATTTATCGATAAGTTGTTCGATCATCAATGACTGAAGTTTCATTTCAATAACATTTGAATTATCGATAATCTGTTCGATCAACAAGTGTTCGATCACTTGTTCGATCATGGAACGATTTCCGTTACTATGATAATTCTTAAAGTCAATGATCCAACACTTGATCGATAATATTGTTGAACTAATTCGAAAAGTCTTCATTCTGTTTATCGATAACCTGATCGATCAACAAGTAATCGATCACCACTTCGATCAAGCATATCCAGAATGTCTTTCTGCTCTTCTTACAGATAAATCATTTCGTCCCAAATCATTGAATGATAAATTCGTTTTCTCCTCTTGGTTCATGACTAAAGTCTACACCGCAAGACTCTTATTTGTTTAAAGCTTAAAATATGCAGATTAATGAAAAAGAATACAACGGCTCTTCAACGGGATTACGTAGACTGCAACCTACAGTGTCAGAAGCTCAGACGCATTAATGGCGGAACCGTTGAAACCAGCAAAACACGCAAACGGAGTCACAACGGCTAGAAGCTCTTCCGTCTAACGGCTACTTAACGATATCAACTATAAAAGGCGCGAAGAAGCATTAATGAAGAGATTGAATACCGGAACTACCACCTGTGATTATTAAGTCTAGCATTCAATACTCTGTTTTCTCGACTACTACCGAGCATCAGTGTTCATCATTAAATTCACTCTGTAAGAGAGCCAATTACTACTCTTATTAAATACTTGAGTGATACTCAAGAGTGTGGACTCTTGAGAGGGCTTGTATCCTTACGGGAGTAAGGGGGAGTGATTGAGCGATTCAATTACTGTACCGAGGCACCAAGAGCCCTGTCGATCTTGGAAGATAGTGAAATACTCAGAGGTGTTCTGGGGACTGGAAGTAGGTCAAGTGGTTAAGACCGAACCAGTATAAATCTTGTGTCTTCCCTCTGCGGTGAAATTTCTCCTGACTCTGACTCTCTGTTTTTATTCAATACTGTCACGCATTTAATTTAAAATTTTTGTAACTCACCCAATTCACCCCCCTCTTGGGTGAGATTGTTTCTAACATTTGGTATCAGAGCAGGTCTCTTCACTAAGGATTTAACAGTCCGAAGAGAGATCTAATGGCAGGATTTGGAGATAGCGTGCTACCGAAGGATGTTCAACATCTAAACCGCCAGGCTTCAGTGGAGAAAATTATACCTTCTGGAAAATGAGGATGAAAATCTTCATCAAGGCCACAGAGTATGGTTTGTGGGACGTAATAGAACACGGCAACTATGTCCCAATGAACACAATAGATGGCCAGCAAGTACGCAAGAGTCCCAGGGAGTTCGATGAGGAAGACAAGAAGCTGGTGACCCTAAATGACAAAGCTATCAACATACTCACGTGTGCACTTAGTCAGAGGGAATACTTCAGAGTCTCAAGTCTGGAAACTGCGAAGGAAATGTGGGAGGCTCTGGAGATAGCTCATGAAGGAACCACCGGTGTAAAACAGAGTAGAATCAACACTCTCACCACCGAATTCGAATTATTCAGAATGAAGGAAGGAGAGAGTATCCGAGACATGGAAGTCAGATTCTCACATCTCATAAACCACCTCACTGCACTTGGGAAGAAATATAGTCAAGAAGATCAAGTGAGGAAAAAATACTGAGCGGTCTCACAAAAGAATGGGAACCGAAAGTAACAGCTATTGAAGAAACCAAAGGAGAATCCATTGGTTCTGTTGCAGCGCTGTTCGGGAGCCTCGCTGAATATGAGAGCAAGCAAAAATACAAAAAGGAGATGAATGAGAAGAACCGGAAAAGCATCGCTCTTAAAACTCAAGAGAGCGAAGATGATAATGAAGATGATCTTGAGGATGATGAAATGGGCCTTATAGTCAGAAGGTTCAAGAAATTCTACAAAAACAGAACCGGAAAGAAGTTCTAGCCGAAACGCAGAATTTCTTCATATCCGAACGAACCAAAGGATCCAATCATTTGCTTCGAATGTAAGAAGCCAGGACATATCAAGGCGGAATGTCCCCAACTCTCCAGAACGAAGGACAAAGAAAAGAAGAAAGAAAGATTCAGAAAGAAGAAAGCCTTCGTCACATCAATCTGGGGAGACAGTTCTTCCGATGAAGAAGAAGGAAGTGATGATGAAGAAACCGCTAACATCTGTCTAGTGGCCCAAGAAAATGAGGAATCAGAAACAGACGAGGTAATAATTTCTGAACCATCTTATGATGAATTACAGTCCGAATACAATGCTTTACATTTAGAATTAGTAAGAATTGCAAAGGAGTTAGTAAGCTCTAAGAAAAGGATAAAGTTTTTAGAAGATCAACAATCAAAAGTTGAAGTCAATATAGACTCGACTTCGACTTGCAAAAGTTGTGAAAAGAACGAAAGAAAGATTAAAGATCTTACCAGAACCTTAGAAAAATTCACTAAAGGTAGCGAAATGCTTAAGGTGATCCTAGGAGCTCAACGGTGTTCTATGGACAAAACTGGTATAGGATACGATCCAACCCAAGATAAGTCAAAAGGAAAGAAAAAGAGTAGTGGTAGATCATATCTTACATATTTTAGAAATTCTGTGCACTCTTCAAATCCATTTGCACTTTGCTCTCACTGCAACCGTAAAGGCCATTCAACTTCTTCTTGTTACTATAAGAAGAAAGGAGATTACGGAACATTAAAATGGGTGCCCAAAGGTACTTATGTACCAAAGATAACTCATACTAACCAAAAAGGACCCAAGAAGGTATGGGTACCTAAAACATGATTGTAATTTTGCAGGTATGTCTCAAGGCATCCAGAACAAATAAATGGTATATAGACAGCGGATGCTCCAGACACATGACGGGTGACACTGAGAAGTTTACATCACTCAAACCAAAAGACGGAGGAAAAGTAAGCTTCGGAGGAAACCAATCGGGAAAAATTGCTGGAATTGGAGAAATCGGAAGTAGCATAGGCATGAAGGTCGAAGATGTGTACTACGTGGAAGGTCTATGTCATAATCTCCTCAGTGTCAGTCAGAGTGCGGACAAAAACAACTGGGTGATCTTTGACTCTGAAGAATGCTTAATCATAAGCAAAGATGACCTACCCTTGAAGAAAGAAGAATTGAATACAAAGCTGAGAGCTCCGAGGGACGGTAACTGTTATACACTTCAAATTGATTCTAAAACATCTGAAAACTGTTTTATTAGTAAAAAGGAGGAAAGTTGGATTTGGCACAAACGACTTGCACATGTCAACATGAATCAACTTTCAAAATTAATAAAAAGGGATCTAGTTGTTGGTTTACCAAAAATCCAGTATGAACGTAATGATATCTGTGATGCATGTCAAAAAGGTAAACAAACAAAGTCTTCGTTTAAATCAAAGAAGACAGTTTCAACTGAAAGACCACTCCAAATGATTCACATGGACTTGGTCGGTCCATCAAGAGTAAAAAGCTTTGGAGGAAATCTTTATACTCTTGTAATAGTTGATGACTATTCGAGGTTTACCTGGACTTTGTTTCTTTCCTCTAAAGATGAAACATTTAATGCTTTCATTGTTTTTGCCAAAAAGGTTCAAAATGAGAAAGGTATATCTATTGTGTCAATCAGGTCTGATCACGGAGGAGAATTTGAAAACAACGAATTTGCAGACTATTGTGAGGAACATGGAATTGACCACAACTTTTCTGCACCAAGGACTCCTCAACAGAACGGAGTAGTTGAACGAAAGAATAGAGTACTCACGGAGATGGCTAGAGCAATGCTAAATGAGAAAGGGGTCTCACAAGTATTCTGGGCAGAAGCAATGAGCACAGCTTGCTATATATCTAATAGAGCCTACATCAGAACACTGCTCGGAAAGACGCCATATGAATTGTACAAGGGGAGAAAACCCAATCTGACACATCTAAGGATCTTTGGGAGCAGATGCTATATCCACAACAACAACAAAGAAAACTTGGGTAAATTCGATCCTAAAGCTGATGAGGGTTTGTTTCTTGGCTACTCTAATCGTAGTAAAGCATACAGAATTTTCAATAAACGAACTTTTACAATAGAAGAATCAATTCATGTAGTGTTTGCTGAAACTGAAGCAATTTCGAAACCTGTAGATGATGATGCTGAAATCGTTCAAAATTTTCAAAAACTGGATTTGAACAAAAATTCGAACAAATTATTTTCAGAAACCGTTTCAGAAAACAGGGATGATTTAAACGATCCCTCTTTACAAGAAAATCTAGAACAGCCAAAGGCATGGAGACATAACCGAGATCATCCTCTGGAACAAGTCATTGGTAAAGTCAATGAAGGGGTCAAAACCCGGAGACAAATAGTCAATGAAGTTCTTTTTTCTGCATTCATATCTCACATTGAACCCTCTAGTATTGACGAAGCACTATCAGATGAATTCTGGATAGTTGCAATGCAGGAAGAGCTTAACCAATTTGAGAGAAATCAAGTTTGGGAATTGGTACCCAGACCAGAAGACCATCCGGTCATTGGCACCAAATGGGTATTCAAAAACAAGCTCGATGAATCGGCACAGATCGTCAGGAACAAAGCCAGATTGGTAGCAAAAGGCTATAATCAAGAAGAGGGAATCGATTATGAAGAAACGTATGCTCCTGTAGCTAGATTAGAAGCCATACGAGTTCTTTTGGCATTTGCTTGCATCAAAGATTTCAAACTATTTCAAATGGATGTTAAAAGTGCATTTCTGAACGGTTACATATCAGAAGAAGTGTTTATCGAACAACCTCCCGGTTTTGAAAATTCAAATTTTCCTAATCATGTTTACAAACTTAAAAAGGCTTTGTACGGTTTGAAACAAGCTCCTAGAGCTTGGTATGAACGACTTAGCAACTTCCTGATAGAAAAAGGTTTTGAAAGAGGTAAAGTGGATGCCACACTTTTCATTAAAAGAAGTAAGAAAGATCTTTTGATTGTTCAAATATATGTAGATGATATTATTTTCGGTGCTACTAACGAAGATCTCTGTCAAGAATTTGCTAAGCTTATGCAGGGAGAATTCGAGATGTCCATGATGGGAGAACTAAACTTCTTTCTGGGATTACAAATCAAACAAAAGAAAAACGGTATATTTATATCCCAGACGAAATATGTAAAGGAGTTACTGAAGAAATTTGGAATGGAGAATGCCAAAAGTGTAAAGACTCCTATGAGCTCAACCTGTTCGCTTGATGTGGACGAAGACGGGAAAGACATAAATCTAACAAGATATAGAGGGATGATCGGTTCTTTACTATACCTCACTGCAAGTAGACCAGATATTCAATTCAGTGTGGGAATGTGTGCAAGATATCAGTCAGCTCCAAAAGAGTCACATGAAGAAGCCGTCAAGAGGATACTCAGATATCTTGTAGGAACTCAAAATTTAGGAATCTGGTATCCAAAAAGAGGAACCGAATATCTAATGGGATACTCAGACGCAGATCACGGTGGATATAAAACAGACAGAAAAAGCACCAGTGGACAATGTCAATTCTTCGGAGGATGTCTTGTCTCATGGTCAAGTAAAAAGCAAAACACCGTGGCAATCTCCTCAACGGAATCAGAATATGTAGCCACTGCCTGCTGTTGTGCTCAGATCTTATGGCTAAAACAACAAATACAAGATCTAGGAATCAACTTACGCGAGATTCCAATCTTATGTGATAATACGAGCACGATAAGTCTGTCCAAGAATCCAGTCCATCATGCTCGAACCAAACACATCGATGTCCGACATCACTTCATTCGGGACCATGTTCAAAAGAAAGATGTAAAGGTTGAGTTCATCCCCACTGAATATCAGATAGCCGACATCTTCACGAAACCTCTAGATCAACAGAAGTTTAACTTCTTCAGAAGAGAATTGGGAATGGTAAATCCCAATGAACTGTAAGAAATCTCATGCTATCTCTCAAGATTAATTGTTTAAATTTATTGTTTTGATGATAAAATAACTAACTTAAGCATCGGAGCATGTAGAAATTTGTTTTGCAGGAAGCTCTGTTTCGATGAAGAAAAACAGAGGTAAACAGAGTATAAGATTATCGATCAATTGATCGATAATCCTGAAGGCAAGAAGAAGATAATTTATCGATCACCTGATCGATAAATTCACTTTGTAAAGAAAGGGAACCGCTCCAACACAACAATTATCGATAACGTGATCGATAAATGTCCTATCGATCAGAACATCGATCAAGAGCCTCAAGGATTCGAGACCCATCCTTCAAAATTGGTAAGCATTAATCGATAAGCTGACCGATAAGTTTAATTATCGAACAGATGATCGATAAACTAGATCAGGTACGCATTTCTTTTTACTGACTTTATCGATAATATGTCCGATAAATGCATGATCGATAATGTAATCGATAAATCTGCTCTATGTTCAAGTGTGTTCTTCATAATTATCGAACACGTGATCGATCAAGTGTTGATCGATAACTTGATCGATAATTCCGAAGACTATAACGGTACTGTTTTGAAACCCCATTGTCAGTTTTCGAACCCTAACTCGAAAAATACCGGTCCCCTGTTTCGCGCAACGGTCAGGAATCACCACTCTCTTAAATCCTTCAACCTTTCTTCTACTCGAATCCATCTCTGCTACATTTCCAACCTTCACCCAGCTCAAAATCGCCGTTTTCAACGATTAATCTGTCAGAAACCACTCGGTACTTCCGAAATGGCTCGGGTGAAGCAGCCAAATGTAGAAAGGGAAGAAGGGCAGGAGAAACAACCTCAATCAAGCGACACCACTACTTCGGGTACTCGAAAACGCTATAGACTGAAGGTAAGGGAGGAACCAACGAAGAAGAAGGCTACTCTGAAAATTCGTGAGAGTCGGGCAGAAGAGCAACCGACCTCTCTCAGAAAATCTCCCCGGTCCAAATCAAAATTACCGATAGTGACTGAAGAATCAGAGACCGAGTCGGATGATGGTGCCTCAGTTCAGAAAGCCGTGGAATCTGCTTTGAACATATCCATCCCCAAGCAACCAAGAAAGAAGAAACAGAGGGCAAGTGAAGGAGTCGCACGGGAAATTCCTCCTGAAGGTATATCCACTGAATTTTCTGAGTTATTATCTGGCAATCTCGATAATGAAGTTAATGTAGCAAAGTATAAAGCTGATTTTGCCAATAGAAAATTCTGTCCCGTGGTATCTGTGGATTTAGAGGGTCTGAGGAAAAACAAACAGATTGATCTTGACTTAAGTGACCCACTGCAGCATTATTCAAATTGGTTAATCATTGGTGGTGAATACTGCCCTGAAGTGGTTAAAAGGTTCTACTGTAATATGGAATCAGTAGAAAAATATGATGATAAAGACAATCTTATAGAAAATTGTCTGAAAGTTACACTGAGAGGCAGATCCTTTAAACTCACAAGTGCCAAAATAAATGAGCTGCTAGGGACTCAAGATTTTGTGCGAGGTGGCGACATGAATGAAGTAAAGGCTTACAGAATTTTAATGCAGAGTAGTGATTACCCCGGTGAGCTGAATTTTCCCCCTAAGCAGATGTGTGATTTCTATAGGATCATCCATTACATCTATTCTAGGAGCATGGTAAACAAATCCGGTAGTTTCTCACATCTCACTCAGGATGATTATCTTCTTCTAGCCCGGATTATTAGTGGGGAAAAGATTAATATTGGGGATCTTATTTACTCTGAGATGAAGGACTTTGTTCTTAATAAGTCCAGATCAACCCCAATTCCCTATCCTCAGCTGGCCACCTATTTCCTTCAGGCACATAACATTGCTCCATTTGAGCCTGGGGAACTCAAGACCAAGGTTCCTGGTTTTGGCCTCACTCAGCTCCACAAAATGAGGATCTCTGTTCCCTTTACACCATCACAGAAAGTATCTCAAAAGGATAAGGGAAAGCAACCTGCTGCTAGTACATCTCGGACCCAGGATGAAGCGGAATCCACTGCTGCTCCATCTCATACCCCTGGTCCATCTTTTATGGAGAGATTCCTCAGGGAAATGTTTCAGGCTGAGCTTCGCGCATTTGAGACCAGAGTCTACTCCACTGCCAGAGACTATGGGGAAATTTCTGATCGGAAGTTTGATGGCATTTCTAAGATTCTGGATCTTCACCAACAAGCTATGGTGGTTTTGGAAAGAGAAGTTACAGAGAGATTTAATTCAGTGGACAAGGAACTTCAAGAGCTTAAAGGCTTGGTTACCTCTCTCTGCCAGCATTTCACTACACCTAGCACAAGCTTCAGCTATGAGGATCTCCTCTTTCATCCTCCCTCTCCACCTCACCCTGAGCCTGCACCTCCTTCCTCTCCCTTACCCACTTCTCCTATTTCCACCACTTCTCCTTCTGTTCCATCTACCTCTGTTCCAGTCCCTACTACTCTTGCTCTTATCACTGTACCCCAACCTGTTCCCTCCTTTCATTTTCCATCTATTTCTCCACTTTTTCCTCTTCCTCCTCTCCCTATTCCCCTGACCATTCCTTCGGTTCATACCTCTTCCCCTGCATCTGATGCTGACAAAAAGGGGGAGAAGAAAACTAATGATGTTTCGTAGTTTATTTATGGTTTTATGAGTTGCTTTATGGTTCTATTTTATGACTTTATGTTATCTCCTTTTTTGTCACTTTTGTGTACCTGATAGTGATTTTATCGATAATATTTTCTTGATATTTATTTGCTTTTTCACGTAGTTTGAGGTTATGAAACTGGTTGATGTTTTCTTTGATAGTTGATTTATAACTTATGTTTTGTCATCATCAAAAAGGGGGAGAATGTTAGGATTATAGTTTTGATGATAACAAAGTCAGATAATTTGGGTTAAGTATTTTGATCGATCAACTGATCGATCAATCGTTTATCGCTAAGGTTACAGATAATTGTTCAAGTGTAAATCAGGTTTATAGTAGGTATTTTGATCGAAGAACTATTCGATAAGTAGTTAATCGATAAAATGATCGATTATCGCTAACGTGGAAATCACACAAGATTATGGTTAATTATCGATCAACTGATCGATAATATCAGATAAACAATCGAGTTACTGATAAAGAGAACCAAATCTGAAGTATATTTATCGATCACATGATCGATAAATCAGTTATCAATAAAGACTCGATAAAAGGTAACACAATCTACTTGTTCTGCACATTAATTCTGTTACCAATTTATCGATCATATTCTCGATCATTTGCTTATCGATCACATGTTCGAACATTATGCTCTAACTCTCTGAATGCAGGTAATCATCTTTACTGATGGATCGATAACCTTATTGATCATAAAATTATCGATCACATGATCGATAATCAATGTCTTTATCTACTCTTATTTAGTTTTCCTGCAACCAAATTATCGATAACATTATCGATAATTTAACTTGTTTGCATAAATATCTTTTCACATAACATGATCGATAAAGAGTCTAAGGATTGCTATATTCGCATTAACTTATGTTGAACTATTTTCGATCACCTAATCGATCATTGGCTTTTCGATAATATGTTCGATCATTCAATTCCCTGAAACTCATGTTTTCACAAAACGTGATCGATAATCAGTTTCTTTACCTTACAGGTTTAAATTTCTTTTCTCACTTTATTCGATCACTTGTTCGAATATTCATTGATCGATCACCTGTTCGATCATTTCAGATAGTCTGTGTCTTTCACTGAATATATTCATACTCATGATTTATCGATAACATTATCCATCATACATTTATCGATAAGTTGTTCGATCATCAATGACTGAAGTTTCATTTCAATAACATTTGAATTATCGATAATTTGTTCGATCAATCAAGTGTTCGATCACTTGTTCGATCATGGAACGATTTCCGTCTACTATGATAATTCTTAAAGTCAATGATCCAACACCTGATCGATAATATTGTTGAACTATTTCGAAAAGTCTTCATTCTGTTTATCGATAACCTGATCGATCAACAAGTAATCGATCACCACTTTGATCAAGCATATCCAGAATGTCTTTCTGCTCTTCTTACAGATAAATCATTTCGTCCCAAATCATTGAATGATAAATTCGTTTTCTCCTCTTGGTTCATGACTAAAGTCTACACCGCAAGACTCTTATTTGTTTAAAGCTTAAAATATGCAGATTAATGAAAAAGAATACAACGGCTCTTCAATGGGATTACGTAGACTGCAACCTACAGTGTCAGAAGCTCAGACGCATTAATGGCGGAACCGTTGAAACCAGCAAAACACGCAAACGGAGTCACAACGGCTAGAAGCTCTTCCGTCTAACGGCTACTTAACGATATCAACTATAAAAGGCGTGAAGAAGCATTAATGAAGAGATTGAATACCGGAACTACCACCTGCGATTTTTAAGTCTAGCATTCAATACTCTGTTTTCCGCGATACTACCGAGCATTAGTGTTCATCATTAAATTCACTCTGTAAGAGAGCCAATTACTACTCTTATTAAATACTTGAGTGATACTCAAGAGTGTGGACTCTTGAGAGGGCTTGTATCCTTACGGGAGTAAGGGGGAGTGATTGAGCGATTCAATTACTGTACCGAGGCACCAAGAGCCCTGTCGATCTTGGAAGATAGTGAAATACTCAAAGGTGTTCTGGGGACTGGAAGTAGGTCAAGTGGTTAAGACCGAACCAGTATAAATCTTGTGTCTTCCCTCTGCGGTGAAATTTCTCCTGACTCTGACTCTCTGTTTTTATTCAATACTGTCACGCATTTAATTTAAAATTTTTGTAACTCACCCAATTCACCCCCCTCTTGGGTGAGATTGTTTCTAACAACCAGTATAAACTTGTGTCTTCGCTTTGCGGTGAAATCATTCTAACTCAACGTTCTCTATTTTATTTACAGCATTGTTTCATTACGTTAACATTTTTATAACTCACCCAATTCACCCCCCCTCTTAGATGAAGCTGCCACTAACAAGTACAAGCCTAATGATTTAACCATGTCATTACGCCTTGGGGTCAAATACAAGAAATTTATAACCGAATCCAAGAGATGTAGTATTGCCGTGCAATCTGGGTTGTTTTCACTTTTGGGAGCCTTTATTGATGACCTAAGCTAGATTAAATGCCATGCAATGCAATGAAAGGGGTTTGGGTTTTTAAAGATTTAAATTGAATTGACTAAAGTATATGCAATGAAAATAAACCTAAGCTACAGTATTTTTACTATTTTTGGATAAAGTGTTGATGGAATGGAAATGGATAATAAGGAAACCTCTTGAAAATGGTTTTAATGGCTATCATGGGTTACTTAAGATATTGGGAGTTCCACAAAGTCATTAGGTTTTCTCGAATAACAACCTCAATTACCCATTGAGTCCAATATTTAAATCAATAAACTTCATTAATAAAAACATTGTTAAGCTCTCATAATGTGCAATTTGGGATTGATCACTGCAATTGGGTCAATGTAACCTAAAATCAACTCAATATCAAAACATAACCATGCAAGATAAAAGAGAATCAACAGGATTACATGAGACATATATGCAACCACATATATTGAAGCATAGAATTCAACATTAACCAATCCAAACTACAATTATAAATCATTAAATAATGATTACAGCAGCAATCCAAGTGTCTAACTAAGAATTATAATTCCTAAACCTAGAAAACCATAAAAACTATAGATTGAAACTGAAACTGCCTTTTGAAGCTTGGAAACTCATGCCATTCCACCATCTTCAAGAGTCAAAAAACCTTAGCCTACCATAGCCTTAGAAACAGCCCTAACTAGAGTGAATTTGCTGACCATAGCAGCTGGGGGTGGAGAAAGATGAGATGAGGTGAAGAAAAGATAAAGGAAATGGATAGGGAAAAAGGTGGAGATAGAGAGGCAAGAAGATGAGAGAATAGAAGTGTTGAAGATGAGAATATGGAATGATGGGACGAAAATAGAGTTTCTAAGGGTTTAAGGGGTCTAACTGGGTCGGATCATTTGAGTAGATGCTCTATTTTCATGTTCTGACCCGAATCTGACATTACTGATATGAGGCATTTTGCCGCGACAAATGAATGTCTTCGCTGCAATGAGACAAAACATTCCCGAGAGGTCCCTGGTGAAATTGACATGTTGCGTCATGGCGAAGCATAGCATTTGTCACAGCGAACTCTTCCAGTGCTGATACTCTTGATCTTGTGTGTTTTAATTTCTTGGTCTTTAATTTTGGCTCCAGCTTTTAAGTATCCTGCAATAAAAAGCAATGGTTTGAAGCATCAATTGTCCTAGAAATCAATTGAATACAATTATTAACCAATTTTGACAATTTTACCCTAAAAAAGACACTAACTCAAAGCAAGGGTTCTTAATCTAAATTAAGCACAATTATCACTAAAAAGAACCAAAATCTATAATAAAAAACCTTAAAATGACATGAAAAGACATAGAAAAATTGGGTTCTATCACCTAACATCTTAGCAAATATTTCACTTCCCAATTCCTACCCACAAGGAGTATGTACTGTGATTGATATTAACATACCCGCACATCCTATATATTGCAAAGAAAAGAACCTCCACAGTTTTATCTCCTATGAAATCATCTGGTAAAGATTTGCATTTTGTTCACAGAATATTAGGATTCGCATAATAAAAAAAGGAAGAATATTATAGGAGGGAATACAGGGATAGACAAATTAATACTACTGCTTTCCTTAAATGCAGATTCAGATTACCCACACAAAGAAAGCAATCACAAATAAGGGAGAAGAAAATGACAGTAGAAGGAGGACTCACCCAGAGACAACCAATGATAAACCCACAATGCCAATGACGGACTAAACATGAACAACAAGGGAAGTGGTTTTAAACAACTGACAATGGACGCAACGAGATTTTCGGTCAGGGATAGAGTCATAATGATGAGGAAGCTGCGAAGGTGAAGGCACACAACGGCAACGCGTCGTGAAGAAGAATATGGTCCCATTAGAAAGAGGGAGTGGCCGAGGGTTGGAGGCAGGGAAAATATTCTGACTCAAATTAATAGGGGGAAGTAGGTAATTTTACAATTCTAATTTTTTGCTCTAAGATCCCTGGGGACTTAGGAAGCATTTGGGGAATTTCAAGGACTTTGTCTGAATTAATTGTCTTCCATGGGACCTATGTGTAATTTTCCCTAATATATATACTAGCTGTTTTTCTCCTCTTGCACAGAGTCTCTTCCATATAAATGTAAATATATGTGTGTGTATTATATCTTGCATTGTGTTAGGACCTTCTTTCTCTTGAATCCGTCCTCCTCCTTAATATACATACATATATATATAATTCTTTTATCTTCTTTAAGCTTGACTTTCTTTCATATTTTTATTTGATATTTTATTTTCTACTGAAATCTAATAATGTCTTCTACAAAATAAAATATGATGCGAGTAGATTTGTGGCCAAATTTCTTTTTATTCTATTATTGATTATATACAGAAAAATTCATAAAAGATATTAAATAGGCAATAAGATATTTATAAATTTAACCAAATATGTTCTAAAATCTAACCTATTTAATTATAGAGAATATATTTATAAATTTACTTATCAGTACTCTTCATATTTACCTACCAAAATTTCAGTTTTCTATTACTATAATAGAGAATTCAATCGAATTAGACCAAGTCACCCATGCACTTAAAGAAAAACATATGAATGAAAAATCTTAAGGTTAGATTTGCACAACACACCCATTGAGGGACACCACTATAATTATTATTATCTTAATAACACCACCTTAAATAATAATATAATAATGTTGCTGTAGTACCAAAAATGCATCCAAAGAAAATGAATATCCATGATAAACTAAAAAACAAAAACAAAAATTCTATTAGGTATTGCTCCACTTGAATGATGGGCAATCTACCAAATCTTGATCTCAACATTGATTGAGATTTGAGATGCAGCACGATATATGGCAAGTTGGTTGATGCTCAACCATTGCTACAAGGCTACAACTAATGCATAGACCTTGAGCCAATCCAACTCGAAACTACAACATAACATAAAATAGAGGGTCGGGGAGCACTGATTAAGCAAGCATATCAAAGAAATGATCAGAAAAAGAGGTTATTTATTTTTGGAAGGATACAGTTGTCTTTATTAAACAACCATAGCAATTTAATCAAGACAAATTCAACTCAACTTTCTTCATGATCATCAAAGATAATGGAGATGCAAAGTAGCTTACAACAGTAGATACTCTAAATCATTTTTCCAACGTAATTTAGGATCCTATACAAATAATTATATCAAGGAAGAAAGAAAGCACAAAAAGAAATAATCACATACTCAACTGATACTATATCGTTCCACTTCAAGTGATATTATATTCAAAATACATTATTTATCAAAGAAATTATCAGAAAAAGATGATAGCAGCTAAATCGATAGTGAGGAAAATTTAGAGAAATTGAACCTCAGAGAGATGATAGTGAGTGGTGATGGAGGAATGCATAGTATAAGAGATTTCAAAGGAAGCAAAAGATAATGGGTTTCTTGAAATTCTGTTATTCTATTTGCGCTATCGTTCCTTGCTTCTCCTAAGTGACTATGTCCACACAAAAGATAAAGGCCGTGAGGATTGGATCAAGATTTGGCACTGAGGACATTGATAGAAACATTCTTTTTAATTTAACTTTCACATGCTTTTCCTACATGATTTTCCATGTAGAGTCCAAATATGAATTTAGATTTATCAAAATCCAATTCCTTTTACCATTTCTTCTCTTAGCCGAATAGGGGTACTTAGAGTCTAAAAATTTCATTTTCAACTTTAATGCTTCCAAACACATGCTATTCACATATTCCTACATAATTTCACCTCCTAAAGCATCAAATTAACGAAAATCAAACCCTAGCACCATGAACCCTAGTTGGCCAAATATACTACCTTGGTTTCACAAGTTGGAATTCTTTCTAAGATAAAGTTTAAACACCACAAGCTAGGCATTTTCTACTTTCTAATCCATAAACAAACTTTAAATCATCCATAGCTCAACATATACCAAATTGGACAGCACCAAACCCTAAACAATTCATGCTGCAAACTCCATCAAAACTACATTTTAAACTATCAAACTACTAGACAACTTAAACGAGAATAGAAATCCAAGCTTTTGCCTTGATTTGGCACTTGATTTAGCCTAAGATTAGTTTGATATTCTTTTCTTCTTCTTTCTCCCTTGATGGCCGAAACTTTCTCCCTTCCTTTCTCTCTTAGTTGGCCGAAAATGTCTCATGAAAGGAGTGATCATATTTATAGAATGGCTAGATTTTACCTCTTGGTAACTATCTCATTTACCATATGCTTTAACTCTTAACACATGGCAATATTTTGGTCCATCTTCCTTCATGATTTAGCCACATAATCCCCTTTATGTGTCCCTTAATTAAATGCAAGGTGCCAACTCACGAGGACACTTAATCTAACATTTGAAAGAATTGCTATTTTTTATTCCATAATTCATTCTTCCAAGTTTGTTCAACAAGTTGGATTATTCCAATTAGGTCATTCCCCTCTCTATTTGGTGCCAATTTCATCAGAAAATTAGTGAGAAATTTTGTCTCACCAAGCTCATACTCATTACACTGTATAATCTCCCGTTATCGGTTGAATATTTCTTGAATCCTGTTAAATCCACTACTTTCAAAACTTCATTTCTTTGCGCCAATAGCTTTCTTTTGATGAGGAGAGATTCTCCTAATTTGCTTAGAATTTAATTCCACCTCTAACCATTTAAATTAAAATTTTCCTGAAATTGCCCTTCTATGGATAAAAATTAAGCTTCTTGAGGTCGAGAATAATTTTAAACTTCATAACAATTCTCCAAGGAATTTTTCTAAATTTTTTATGAATTATTGAGTCCCCTAAGTATTTTAAATAATTCGATTTGACCAATTTTTCCTTAATTAGCCATATTTCCAAGAAAATATTGAAAATTCCAAAATAAATTATTTTTATTTTGTCTTCATCCTTTAGGCTTCAAATACCATTCCCTGCCCCTTATTTTTATTTTTAATGATTTTCTGACAATTTTTAGGAATTCCAGGTGTTCCTTCCTACTCTGATTGATATTGACTGGATATTTTGAAAATAGCAGTCTGGTCCTTGATCTAATCTCAGTTCAAAAGTTATTCTGTCTATATTTCTACTACACTACTTGACCCTTGATCAATTCTAATTTTCTCAATTTTCTAGTTAAAATTAACAAGATATGACATATTCCCTCCCTTCTAAGTCACTTATACCAAACAAGCCGTAAGGATTTGAATTGGGGAAAATATCCAAAGTCAAATTAACGAGGGTAAGTAGATAATTTCACAATTAGAATCTATTATCTCCATATATTTTGGAACCTGTTATTTATTTTGAATTTTAAGGGACTTGTTATTTATTTTGAGATTTTAAGGGAGCTTGTAGTATTAATTTGTCTTTCTTGAAACCTATGTGTAATTTCCCTAAAACTAAGGAGGTGGCTGCATAATTTACTCAAGAAAACTTATAACGTCGAAACAAATAAATAACATACATCACGTCACATGGGGAGAAAATATTATCAACCACTCCCAGGGCAATCGTGGCCGAAAAGTCCAATTATTTTGGTATTTCTGATGAAGAGGAAAGCAAGAACACTTGCGCAAAAGAAAATGGATTAATCAAACGAGTTCATATTTTTTAACAAAAAACAAAAATCTTGAGAACAGAAAACTCAAGTGCACACACCTACTGAACACTTGATCATGAGGGCGCGGGAGCGCTCTGCGGGTGAAGACATGCTGCAAAGAAATGGCGATTGAGGGAAGACTGATGATGAAGCTTGGTGGAAGCTGTGCGTAAGAAACAAAATAATTTAAGTTTATACTTTCTTCGATCTTTAATATAAGAACTCATTTAATTTTTATTTTGGTTTTAAATATAAAACCATAATATACTTTATTTCTCATATTTATCTTCTTTTTTTTTTCAAGTTGTCCTTGTAATAAAGACAGTTTTAACTAATATACTTGATTAGCAAAGATATTTTAGGAAAGATAACACCTATTTATTACAAATAACTAGATTAATTAGCTTTATTAATCTACTCAAATTAGTCAACTAATTCTTATATTAAGGACCAAAAATAGTATAATAATAATTAAATTGAGTGGAAATTCCAACGCGTAGATTCGTTGGATTATCGTGGAAGAAATAATATTGAACAACAATGACGATTGACGAGCCTATGAAAACATTAAATTATAATTGACGACCGTTAATTCTATAACTTTCAAAAAAAAAAAATCAAGGTTATTTGTTTAAATTAAATAATTTTTAGTTGATTTTTGTAGGAAAAATTTCACAAAAAGAATTTTAAAATTACTAAATTTTAAATTAGGTTTGGTAAAAGTTTTGACAATACTTTATTTACAAATAACAACACATTTTCACAGAAATTTTTTATTTGGGATTTAGTAATTTCAAACTCCTTTTTTCTTTCGGATTCTCCCATCTTGCAGTCATATTTCAATTTTATATTTTAATAATTTTTAATACTTATGTATGATGCTGTATATATTTATCAGGTTATTTTTAGCTTGATGTATTTATCAGGTTTACAATCTATCAATTTCTTCTTTGTTTTTTTCTTCTTAAAATCTCATATTTTTATAAAATTATCATGATGAACATAAATAAATAAAGGAATAAGTTGTTTAAATATCCTAAAAGTATACATGAAAGATTACCCATCATGTGAAAGGTTTTTTTTTTTTTTTTTTTGCTTTTATATGTCCTAAAAGTTTTATTTTATAGCATTTATGTCCGAAATCATTATCCACCATTAAGTTTAGCTGTTAAAGATACCATATAAATTAATTAATTTAACAGCTTTTAGGGCATGTAAGCTAAAAAAATTCCAGAAACTGAATGCTCTTTTGTGGATATTTTTGGGGTATTTGAGCATATTATTCCATAAATAAATTTGAATTGTTAAAATCTAATCTAGACAATTCATAACTGCAACACAGACAAAATTAAAAACTAATTTATAAACTGTTACAATAATAATTTGATAAAATATTAAATCTAAATCATTACTTATTTCTAATCTGAAGGTGGAGATTAGATACTGAGAAAAGGAGCATTAAGAATACCACAGTCACTCATTAGTGGAGATCTTTTTAACTTTTTTTAAGTACATAGCTTTAATTTTTTTCCATAGTCACCCATTTATATATGAGTATTAAAAAATTAAAGCCAAAAACTTGAAAACTCAAACAAATTTTAATTCATTCATTTCAATAAAGATCTTAGTCCTTTCTTTTTAATTTGTATAATTAATAGTACTTTATAATAATTAGCAAATACTCTTTACAAGTCTTTAAAGGGAACCAAAAAGTCAGAGTTTTTTGAAAGTTCACATTCATTATTTCCGATGCCTCATCCTATTTTTATTGTTCCAACTATTCTGAAATGAAAATACCATTATTTTATCTGACGAATTTTCTAGTTATAGCAAATGAAATTTCCAGAGAAACTGGTAATGTCCAAATGGAGGGACTACAAATGAATTTCTGACAACACTATATTGGTATTTTTAAATTAAAGAGTGAGGGTTGAAAATGGAGAAAATTGTTCATTTTGTTAATATGTGATATTAAAGGGAACATATAGATGTCTGCCCACAATATGATATTCCCCAATTTTTATATTCTGCACAGCCAGCCAACTGCCTCAATGGATGGGAACTTTTAACAAAAAGCTATACTCCTGGGGTCTTTCTGACTTGATCGAGAATCATGGGGGCTTAACTTTTGGAAAGTTGGTATCACCAAAAATAGTTTTTATGAAGTCGAAACTTTAGGCCCTTGCAAAAAGAGTTCTCCTCACAACATGCAATTTTACAATTTTAATCCTCTAAAAGGCGTGCACTGTGGTCAAATTATAACATGCCAACAAATTTTCCAAAACAACACAAATAAGACGCTAAGTACGGTTCAATTGCTGGAAGATCCAATTCCACGAAAGAGCCTAGGGTAGCACAGTAAAGACTTCCACGTCTTTCATTGCTGAGCTTCTTACCGAGTACCTAAATGTCCATCCATGACAGGCACCAGAATGCTCCCCATTCTTGTTTACGGCAACAACGGCTCCCACAAAGCCAGGGAATCTTCTCGCTATCCGTGCTATTGCATCCTGAGCCGCATGCTTAGGCTCCATTCCCAGCCTCATACTTTCCACAACTTGATAACTGAAATTAATTAGAAGCAAATGTCAAGATGTGGATAAAAGTGGATCCAACACTACTTGACATCTAAAAGCTTGAAATTACAGAATGATAAAGAATTGGTGTATCCTTATAGCAGCATGTTCCTAGAAGAAATACAAGATTTAATCCATTTCACAACCGTAGTAGGGTCAAAAAGCATCCACAAGACACATGGAATTTGCTCAACAAAAAGGGTCAAAAAGGACTATAGCCAAAAGCTCCAACATTCCCAAACAAGGCATTAATCATCAGGTACATAAATATATTTGCATGCATTGCTGCATATTTTGGTGTCAACCAATTTGAATAAGCAACACATTAGTATCTTCATATACCTATTTTTCATTTTCATCAAGTCCAGCACATTCTCTTACCAGAACCCCACCTTTTAAAATTCTGAAAACGAAATGTTGGCTTCTTGTTATAGTTGTAGGTCTTGGACATATCAAGTCAGAAAGTTCCACCGACCAAGATTCAAAGCATCTCTTAAACATAAAAGAAACTATAAATTTCGATGCTACCATGGAAGGAAGCGCATCATGATATCACCATCCCCAGTTGCGCAACATGCACCGACTTCATTGTCAGCATATGCTGAGGATCCAACAATAGGACCGTCCCCCACCCTGCAGTCAAAGAGAATTTTCAAAATACTATATTGGAAACTTCTGGAGCAACATTTTGAGTGATCGACATAATCTCCATTTACACAAATGGTAATATATCACTCTGCACGAGCATTTGAGCATTTAAGAAAATGATATCCTAGGGCCCAAATGGAAAGCATTCTGTAAAAGTAGACGTTTATAAATCATTAAAGACATTCAACAAAAAAGAAAAAAAAAAAAAAAAGGAGGATCAAAGAAAAGAAGTGTTAATATTAGAAGTTTTACATAATTAAGCAAGCATGGTTTACAGAGTTAACATGGTGATTTCAGGAATGAACTGATATAACAGCAAATAGTGAATTCAGCAAGGAAAATACATGGTACTTTACACACACGCGTATGTATTTGCATACAACATTCTTACATAATGCATCTATCTCCTGTCATTCCCCTTTCTATTTGAAGACAAATGAGCTTAAGTAACTATTCTAAGATGGTGTTCCCCACTGCATTTTTATACGACAGGAAATAATTCCAACACGAACACAAAGACATGAGAAAAGCTCTCGAATGCAGGAGTTCAATTAAGTAGAGCAAAAAAATGAATGTTTTGGACTAGCATCTAAAGCAGGTTAGTTGATCTAGGGTGAATGCAATAGTAATAGGACGTAACTCATGGATAATACATAATTGCAGAAATTAAGATATGCATAAATCATTCTGCAGTTTTATAATTTCACACTAATGAAGCTAAGTGTGACATGTTATAATCTCACTACAAGCTGCAATTCTGATTTATGGAAGGTCCTTTAGAATAACATGTACAAATACGAAGACAATAATAGCAAACTAATATTATCCTGCTTAAGTGGTACCAAAGGAAACTACAAATGGCTTGGAAATAAAAAGAGAAACAAGATAGCTGAGAAGGCCTTTTGTTAGCGTTAAAGAAAAGAGGGAGTTCTGAAGGATAGGAAATCCTAAATCAATTCCACTATATGACAACAAAATAGTTTATCGAATTGAATTGCACTCGTATATTTATTATGATAATAGCATCCATATGGTAAACGTACCTTCCAGGAATCTTGAAGGTTGCCCCATTGGTTGATGTTCCGACAGCAACACGCCCCATCTACACCACACATAAGGATCATTTGCATCGATTATTTCATGTAAATAAAAATTAGAAAAAGAATGTGATAATCTTACCTCATCAATAGCAGCCATTGATATGGTGTCATGGCTGTGAAGACCAGCTCGAGGTAATAATGAATTAATATCTTGCATATGAGCAGTATTGGAGCATATATCCTCAGGAAGCTCCAAAGAGTTTGTAGGATGATATGGACCACAACTATTTATAGGTAGAACGTTTTTCCTAAAATTTGGTTGACATTTATTATCTCTCCATTTGGCCCACTTATTTATAGATTCTGTTGAACTAAGGTTTGTAGGTCCTGGAAGTCCCATTGAAATGGCAAATTCTGAGGCTTTTTCTCCTGCAAGCAAAGTGTGTTCGGTGTATTGCATCACTAATTTAGCAGCCTTGATTCCATCCTTGACATATCTCATGGCAGCAACTGCTCCTACTTCCATAGTCAACTATGCATTTCCATACAAAAGAACAATGCATAAATAAAGGATGCAGGAGGAGAAGTAAATGGTAATCGGCAGTTACCCCATCCATGACCATAGCATCGATTGTAGTTTCACCATTCTCATCTGGGCTTCCACCAGGACCCACTGTCAAGAAGGTAATAACAAATCCAAGCAAGCCTTAGTGTACTTGGCATGACGAAGAAAAACAAATATTTAAACAATGAAAGTGATGTAACAGAACAAAAACAGCACCAAAATGCTGCAAGGGTTCACTTTCTTCCAAAGTCAAGAGTGGAGACACAATTTTAAAGAGCGGAAGCCATTTCTCTCATTTTTTTCCTATCAAGTAAATGTTATTAAAAATTTCACAATTTAACCACAAAGTTATTCAATTTTACCTCTTTGCAAGAAATTTTGGATGCATTTTAACAGAAGTATCTTAAGCATGCGTTCTGTACAAGAGCGATTATGTAACTTTGACTACTTTGACTATTACTATCCCATTGAAGCACTCAATAAAACGTAAAATAATTTTAAAATGCTCCAAAAGCATAAAAAGGAGAAGCAACTATACAATTATTTCAACATACTTTTGATTGAAGGAAGGAATTAGTATCGTAGTAGCAACCCATTTAAAGACTTAATTTTCAACGACAGGCTACCTTATATTGAACCGACCACACATTCAAGTTCAAACCTATTAAGAAAAAAAATGCTTCTATTTAAACAATCTAAGTTCAATTCCTCTTCAATCAACCCCTTTTCGATTAAGGTTCTCACCCTAGTCTCAAAATAACTAACGAAATAAACTCACCAGTTCCATCACACCTTAGTTCCTCACAAACCGAGCAACCATCTACGACAGCATCCACAGCTGAAGACCCACCATCAACCGACCTCCATGCAGCTCTGACCGCCTCAAGGAAGGGCCAGGTACTCACAATCAGAGGATACTGCTCCGATTCCAAAACTTGGTGACCCAAAACCTAACGGGAAACAGGCAAAATAAGATAGGGCACTTAATAAATTTACCTGAGAAATTAGAAGGATCACTATCTGATGAGAAACACAGATAACTATCACAGCCGAAAATTTCTAATTTTATCGGACGTCCCCTTAGTGACTTAATTTTCAACTTTTCATCAATGTCAAAAAGAAAGCCTGTTTGAGTTACCTTGAGTTCCACATAGTGCAGTAATGCGAGCAGAAAAAGAAACATCAGCAGGGGACTGCTTCTGAGTTGCTGCATTGGCTCTGTTTGGAAGGGCATCACAAAATTGAAGGTCTCAGACTGACCGACATATATCCATAGGCACAGGAAGAAAGCTAACGCCAAAAGTCCGATTATCCCATCATTATACATTAATGCTGTTTTTCTTATTATTATTATAAATTACTACCTCCTACCCTCAATATAAAAATTCATTTGACTTGAATTATGATATTAAATATACGATTCCAATCTATTTTATCTCTCGTATTTATCTATTTTTTTTCAAAATAATTCTTATAAGAATAGTATTTCTGGCCAATATACTTATTTAGTAAGAATATTTTAGGAAAGAAAATATATATTTATTACAAATAACTAAATTAGTTTTCTTAATCTACGTAAATTAGTCAATTAACTTTTATATTAAGAATTGAAAGTAGTATAAATGGCAAATTTATGCAAATTAGTAGTATATGATAATTTTTTAATATTAAGGTCCAGCATTTTATTGAAAAAGTTTTATTTTTTTATTTTTTTAATGCTATGTCACCCTAAAAGTATTTAAAGCATAATAATATCACTCACATTAGAAAAGTTAATTTTAACTATTAAGCTTTTTTAATTTTTAACTCACTTGTGCCAACATGGCTAAGGAACAAAAAAACTGAATCGGACTTTAAACTGGTCGAGATAGTAGTTCAAGAGTTAGTAGGTCAGATCAGGGCCAACTTGGGGTCAAATCGGTCAATATTAAAATAATATAATTTAATTAAAAATAAAAAATACAATAACATTGATAATAATAAAATACAGGAAAATACAACAATAGTTTAATGGTAACAATAACAAAGTATAATAATATTGAGAATATTTATCTTTACGATTGCTTAATAGCTAAAACTAATAATCATTAATACCAAAATCATCATTAAAATTCATTTAAACCTATAGTAACTAAGATATTAGGAGATGAATAAGGAAAAATAGAACCAATAGCAATATAATCATCTAAACCAGTTCTTCACTAATTCATATTGGTTTTTATCGGGTCAGCTCGGCTTTACCAAGTTGATATCAGTTTAAATTTTGACCAGTCCAACTCTTAAACTAAATTAAATCATTGCTAGTTCGATTCGATTTTTGTTCATCAAACATGGCTTTGCCACACATGCTTGTCTTGATCATTTAGTTAATTTATGCTACCTCTGGTTATTAATATAAAAGCTAGTTGAAAATTCAATTGTGTCATAAATATAAGACTTTAATCTATTATTGTCTTCATTATTTATCCTTTCCCCCCCTATTAGTCCTTGTGCTAAAGGGTTTTTATGAAGAATAATTCCAATATACATAATTAACAAAGGATATTTTAAGAAAAATAACATTTATTTATTACAAATAATTAATTTAACTAATTTTTTTCAACTAAAAAAAATTATTTAATATCTGCAAATTAATTATCTTCCTCTTATATTAACGACAGGAGGTGATATTATTTTATTTTAAAAGTGAAGTAGCAATTCTACTCATGACATTGCCATATTATAATCCATAATCCAGTTCGAGGTAGAAGAAACTTTTTATAACCACGATATGATGTATCATGTATAATGTTATCTTGCTCCTTTTACATCGTTGTTATGCATTAAATAATTGTTATGCTTGGTGGAAATTTTCGTGAGGTGTTATATTATGCCTTCTTCATTAGCATTATCTTCAGTTTTTTATTTAGGGATTTCAAATAAGAATATTTCCATATTTGTTGTATTTATTGAGAGAAATCATGTGTGATTTCTGCACATACTCTTCGCCCACATGTATCAACTTTTATAGTGGAATAATAATATACTCATGCGTCTAAAAACTATCAAGGTATTAGAGTCAAGGCTATTCATTCAAGGATGCAGATCGGATCATCTAGAGTCTTCATTGCCGACAACAATTCTACCTAGAATCCGTTAGAAAGTGCGGAAGGCTCAACCAGGATGGCCGAATATGGAGGTAGTTCACAGTCTAAAACATCGAACCCAATAGGGTTATCTCAACATGCGATTCCTTCTCTCAAACAATGATCACTCATCATTTAAATGGAAAAATTTATCTCCATTATGGCACAGAAATGTTTTGATGTTTATGCGAGGACGTAATAAAGAGCAATACCTAACATGGAATCTGAAACCGCTAAAATCGGAGGAATCACTTTCTTGGGTTACTATTCATTTGGTAGCCCTAAAAATATTGTCAACTTTAAAAATTCATAATTAATTGTGAAAAAATCAAAATAAGATGGTTTCAAGATCTATTTGAAGCTCATTCATTTCTCTATGGAGTAAAAGTACTCATAGATCAATTACTGAATCCATTTGAGCTCCATTTTGTTTCTAAAAATCACTATTCATTTGGTCAATTTTTATGTTTCAGCTTTTTGCCTTAACTTCAAATATTCATATCCTTTTGTGTAAAATTCTAATTCAGGTAATCTATCACTTCATTTGAAGCTTAAAATGTGATCTCTAAGTCCACGAAATTTTGCAGCTGGATTTCATCATTTGGTTATAAAAGTCCCAGCCTCAAAGTTAGGGTTTTATTAACTTATGAAATTTGATTCCTAGCTTCCATTTTTACCAAAAACCGTTCATACCATCATGGATAATATAGCATAATACCTCCCAAGAGGTGGAAGCCACCTTCCATACAAGTATCCAACATAATATGCATACATTGCATAATCCATTTATCTCATTATACAAAACACATAGAATTATACAACATTTATGCAAATTCCCTCTCAAGCTTCCATTTTTTTCCTCCCTTGATGAGCCATCTCCTAGTAATGTCAATTGTATATCAAAAAGGGTGAGATTTCAAAGAAATCCCAGTAGAATAGAACAACAATTATAGTATTAATAATACAAGGTTATTCATGCGATACATAATCAAATTTTCTTACATATCTGTTCACATTTTCATGCCATGGAAAGGAAGCATAACATCATCTCATTAACAACTCAACTATACATATTTCATCATACATAAAGGCAACCACATCATGGCATATCATATATAGCAAAAACAACCAATACAATGTAATACTAAAATTGTAAATTCTTGCAACCTCTTATCAGGTTTTAGGCTTTGTTTGGTTCAATGGAGGGGAGGGGAGGGGAAGTTAATTAAAGGAAGGGGAGAGGAGGAAAAGGGAGGTCATAGCTTTGTTTGGTTGGAGGGGAGGGAAAGGGAGGAGAGATTTCTTGTTTTGTTCATAAGAGGAGGGGAGGGGAGGTAATTATAAATTGACAAATATGCCGTTATCTCTATATTTAGGCTGATTTATTTTTTTTATTACAATATTTATATCAAAATTATTATTTCTTAATTTATCAATTAAAAAAAACCAATTACCTCACTTACATGTGATAAAAAAAATGATAAAACTACAAAAAATTATAACACGCACATTATGATATGTATATATTAATATATATGCATGTTGTCTGAGATTATAATACACACACGCTATGATATATAATTATAATACACATATATTATGATATGCATATATTAATATATATGATTTGTATATATTATATAATTATAATATTATATTATCATTATCAAATATTATTAGTGGCTAAAAAGAGAAAGAAGTGGAAAAAAAAAGATTTTTAATAAGATGGACAAACTTGGAATATTGAAAAGTTAGTATGAGTGGTTTGGTCAACATTAGACATAATATTTCTCTGCCCTCCAAAAAAGCCCCAAATTTGGAGGGGAGCATGAGGAGGAGGAGAGCACTAAAAGAAAAATTTCTTGCCTCCCCTCCCCACTATTTGCCCCAACCAAACACACTTATCCCCTCCCCTCCCCTCCCCCCTTAATCCCCTTAGCTTGTTATTAAGCCTCCTATTACTCAAATTCAACGCCTATCAATCACACAATAAGGACATTGTACTTTACTCAAACAATTCTATCAAACACCTAACTTAAAACCCTAGCCCTTAATCCTTGATTTTAAGGTTTTTGCATCATCTTCTTTAACATAATTCTCTTAGGATTTTCCTACATGATTTTCAATGTAGAATACATATTTGAACTTAGTTTTATCAAATCCAATTCCTTCCCATCAAACTACACTTGGCTGAAACATAGAGTTAAGATTTCAAAAATTTCATTTTCAATTCTAATTATTCCAAACACATTTTTCTCCACTTAGCTCTACACAATTTCACCATTTAAACTCATTGAAAGCATTGAATTAACAACAATCAAACTCTAACCCCATAATCCCTACTTGGCTAAATGGTATACAATAATGTCACAAGTTGGAATTTTTCCATAAATTATGTTAAAACACTATTTTCCAACCATTTTTTTTTATCTTCTAATCCATATACTATTCTTGAATCATTCATATCTCATTAGTTGATATTTTGGGCAATAAGTTTTTCTTAGGATTTTATCCATTTCTGACCATCCAAATTAATTACAAATCATGCACTAATTAAGGTAAATTAAAATTTACTTTCTTTGGATGCTTGCTTGATGATAACTTAATCTTCTTCTCTTCTTTTTCTTCTTCCATTTTAAGGTTCCAAGAGTAAAACCTCCTCTCCCAAGTTTGTCTATATTTTCAAATTAAATGAATTAAAGGGGTTATTTATAGACAAATTTTTGCCTTAGATTCCTATTTCTTCCCTTAGGGAAACATTAGAATTCTATGGTTACTTGACTCTTGATCTGACCATTTATCACAAGATCATACCACATGTCCCTTTAGGTTGCCAAGTGTCCTCCTACCTTGCGAAGTATCCTTTCACCTATTAGTCATGTGATTTAAAGACACTATTTTATTAAATAATTCTATTCTTCCAAGTTTACCTCTTAACAAATTGTATTATTCCATCCATGCCCTCTCCCTCCATTTTAGGCCCACACCATGCAAAAAAATTGGAAATTTTTTTTGCTCTACCAAGCTTTTGGTTATTTCACTGTATAATTTCCCAATATCTGTTAAATTTTTCTTGGATCCTGTCTAATCTAGTACTTCTAAAAATTTATTTCTTTGTGCCAATAACTCCTTTTGATGAGGAGAGGTTCCCCTATTTTTCCCAGGTCAAATTTTGACATGTAATTCCTTCTATTTAATCTTTCCCAAAATTTGCCTTTTACTGATATAATGCAACTTTAAATATTTTAAAGCTAACCTCTATGTTTCTAAAGGTTGGGAATAATTTTGTAATTTATAATAACCACTCAAATAATTTTTCTCATTTTTGTGAGAATTATTGAAACCTCTATATATTTAAAATAATTTATTTGGTCCATTTTTCTTAATTAGTCAAAAATACCAATAATTATAGAAAATTCTAAAATAAATTATTTTTATTCTAGTTGCACCTTTTAGGCCTTAAATACTATTATAGACCCTGTATTCTATTTTTCCATGAATTTTTTTAGAATTTTCAGAAATTTTGAGCATAATTTTTAATTTTGTCCTTCCTTGACTAGAACTTTTTAAAATGACAGTCTGGTTCTTCCTTAAGTTTCACTTCAAAACTTATTCCGTCTTTGTTTCTACTACACTACCTAACCCTTAGCCAGTCCTAAGTTCTTCACCCTCTAGGTGATAATTATCAAGATATGATAATTAATCTTTCTCGTTTATCTTTCTTGAGGTTACATGGCCCTAATCACACTAACACATCATTGCCATTTGTTTATTAGAAATTCATACTTCCTCTCACCCGTCACTATTCCTTCACCTATTTTACACTTTTAATGTATATCAGGTACTTTTTCAGGTCCTGACTTACCCAATAACACTATGGTCCTGTGACCCTCAACTTGAGAATCAGTCGTCCCTTTTAAGGCTAAGACAGGAGCTATACTTCAACTTTTATTCAAGGCAAGAACCCTTTCTAGCACCCTTTTTTCATCACAAATAATTTCACATGGCATTATATATGCATGTACATAAAGAGAGATGTTTTTCTCCTAGTCTCTTTATTTCAGAGTAAACTTAAAGGCTTATCTCCTTCCTTTCACATTCTCATTTCATGCTTAGCTTTCTTGAATGCATATCGTTTAGGATCTACAACTCTTTATTCTTTTAACTCTTATTTTTCTTACCGTCTTTTATTGACCATAACAGAATTGATCTCAATCCAACCAACAACAAAGGTATCTATGGAAAAGTCAATAGTACTCTTTCTATACTAGTTGACTAACTTGAGAAGGTTTCCACATTTAAAACTTATCCTTGATGATCATCTTTCTAAAGAGGTACTATACTCTTATTCTTATAGCTTAGCAACTTTGTTAGGCTTGGTCTATTGTGACCTCAAGATCTACTATGATCAACCGTAAGCCCTTTCAGGATCCACTATGACCCTGGAATATTATAACTTGGTCGAGTCATGTTAAGATCTCCAGGAGCCTCTAGATGACAGGATTAAGCTATAAAATAAGTTACCTCTACTTAGTTGACTATTCCCCAAGACTAACCATAAATGCCAATATTGTCTTCTTAGGCCTTACTCATTCTTTTTTGTCAACTCTAGAATCATTCATCAATCTTTACATACTTTCTTTGCTCTTAGCTCTTATCTTTCTTAGGCCATTTCTTTTTTTTCCCCCTATGCCTTTTAAATTCTCTAGGCAACTGGCTCATTTCTATGGCCTCTTAGCTTGCCATCATATGCATACCAATCTACCATGCTTTAGGTTTTTTTTTTGGGTTATCATTTTACTATCTTGGTTATCTCTTATTGAGTCCGAATGGTATAGGGAGAGGACTTATGCATATACCTTCTAACTTTCTTTAGTATTTTGTTGGGCTCAAGGGATATCTCATCCCTAGGTCACTCTTGGCCCATTCTTACTCTCATTGGGGTAAGGAGCAACATCTCAAATTTTAGACCTAAATAAGCCTGAAATAGGAAGGCTACTGGATCCCAATTGACAAAAGCCCTAGAAGTTCCCTAAAAGGATAAGAAGGATTCTTAGGGACTAAGTTACAAAGAGAAAGTTTTCTAAGACCAAAGGACAAAGAAGTTACATATAGCATTATATAACATTGTACTGTTAACATTATAATTGTTGTCCTTTGCTATTGAGATTTCTTTGAAATCTCACACACCCTTAATATCTAATTAACACAATAGGGGTTGGCACATCCAAATATAAAAGGAAGAATGTGGAAGCATAGGAGGGCAAGATGACAAATAGATTCTAAGACACATGAAAAATATGTGTTGAATACATGGTAAGATCATGAGGCATAAAGTAAGATCATGGACACATGGTAACCTTGATAGACACTTGGCAAGATCATGGAATGCCTAGCTTAATCAAGAGACAAATGGCAAAGTAAATGGCTAAATGGTAACTTAAATTAATCCTAAGGTAACATGGTAAATGGAGACGATTATAAATACTCCTCTCTCCTCTTATTTAGTGAGATTTTCAGCTATGGTTTTTATTGAGATTTAGAAGCATAAAAGCCTAAGTTTTCATACTGTCTAAATATGTCTAAGTTATGAAAAAGATTGATTGATGATAGAATCATGTTTAAAGGCTAAAAAGAAACAAGAATCAAGTGGTTTTGTGATGAAATTGGCATAAATCCAAATTCCTCTTAATTTGGCGATGATTTCAGCTAGACCTAGTGTAACATCTTAGTTTAAAACCCTTTAACATTTCAAATAAAAGCAATTGGAATCACTTGTTAAGCCCTTAAGTTGGGAAAATTCAAATTTCAAAATTCCTATTCTCAGGTTACTATACACAGTTAATACTAGAATGGGCCTAATTTTGAAAAATTATAACTAATTCTAGAAAAATTGGAATGAGGTGGTTCTAGGTTCTATTTGAAGCTTTATGAATGATCTTTAAAGAAAAGATACTCCCTATTCGTAAATCCATTACACTTGCACCCAGTTTTTACGCAAATATGCACTATTCATAGGATAATTTTCTATTTTTTCAAAATTTATGCCTAACTTTAGATAGGCATAACTTTTTGCATAGAACTCAAATTTTAATGAATTTCCATTCATTTTAAAGATAAAAATGAAGTCTATTGAATTGCCAAGTTTAGTGATCAAACTTTTCCATTTGATCATAATCACATGGTTACCCAAATAGGCCTAATTTGGATCATTTTCATCCTTTTTAAGTATCAGTCTTGCATTATTATATCATATTAGTTCATGGGAATCCTTTATGATGCCAAACACCATATGATTAGACTTTAACCACTCTACACATTATAAAATAGTAATTAAGTCACTCAAATATAGTTAGTACATATTTACATGATATTATCCAAAAGTCTATAAATAGCTTATAACAAGTACTCTTCAAGCTATTGCCACCCCTTTACCTTTCCCTTTAGCATTTTCAGCTCCTAGATGGTTATGCAAGCAAAGTATATCAAGCTATATGTCATATTTTGTTTTCATATTATCAATCAATGTTCATGCCATGAAAAGGGAGCAAAACATCATATCAATAGACAACTCAACAATGCATATAGCCAAGGTATAAAATGCAAGTAGTTAGGCATATTATCACATATCTAGCTCTACCACATCATGACATATAAATAAGGAACAACACATAGCAATAAATCATGCAAGTTAATCTCTTCAAGCTTGAATTTTTGGCCTCTTGTTCTTCCTCTTGATTCTCCTTATACCCTTGCTTAATGCCTATCAATCATGCATAAGGATACAAGCATTACCACTTGAATTAATATAAAATACTAATACATACCCTTTATCCCTTTTCTTTGGTTTTTAGAGCCATTGTTCCCTCTTTGCTTTTACTAACTTTCTTAAGTTATTATTACACAATATTGCATGTAGAATTCACATATCCATTTATTTTTAGCAAAATCCATCTCCTCCCTATCTAATCATACTTGGCTAAAAGTTATAGGGTTTAGGGGTTCAAAATTTCATTTTCAATTTTGATGCTTTCAAACGCTTTTCCTTAGTGTTTTCCTACACAAAATCACATTTTTAAATTGACTCAAATCAAATCCTAACCCTAATATCTAGCTTTGGCCAAAAAAAGCTCTAGGTATTAGGGAGTTAGATTTCCTTTAAGAACCAAGCATTGAGATCAGCTTTCCTACTCTTTACAACACTTAATCCAAGTTTTCATTTCCATTCAACCTTTCCTTATATTTTCAAAAATTAGACAGTAGCATATCACGGGGATTTTGTCATCAAAACCTATCCAAAACTTGTTCTAGGTATGCCAAATAATATCTATAATTGAAGCTTAGGCTCACCTTAATAAAGCTCTTGAATTTCCTTAGGGTTTGTTGCTCTTCGACTTGCTTACTTCCTTGTTTTAGCAAATTTTGTGGCAAAACCTTCCCCTTTTTAGTCTTCTATGTTAGTGGCAGTCTCACCCAAAAGGGGGTGAATTGGGTGAGTTATAAAAATTTTAACCGAGTTAAAACAATGAAATTAATAAAAACAGAGAGCTTAGAGTTAGAAAGATCTCACTATAGATCAAAGACACCAGATTTATATTGGTTCGGTCTTAACCACTTGACCTACGTCCAGTCCTCAGAACATCTCTGAGATTTTAACTATGGTCCAAGATTAACCGGGCTCTTGGTACCTCAGTACAAGAATTGATTTTCTCAATCACTCCCCCTTACTACCCGTAAGGTTACAATCCCACTCAAGAATCCACACTCTTGAGTTACACTCAGAAAGTGATTAAAGATGATGCATCAGTCTCTCTCACAGAGTAAATGAATGTGAAACACTGAAGCTCGGTAAACAGAAAAGCAGAGTATTGAATGCAACAGTAGGAGTTTTTACAGAAGGTAGTTCGCATATTCAAATCTACATTCAATGCTTCTTCGGGCCTTCTATAGTTGGAGAAGTTTAATAACCTTTAGACGAAAGAGCTTCTAGCCGTTGAGAGTTCAGTTGCGTGTTTTCCCAGTTGCAACGGTATTCGCCATTAATGCTTCTGACATGGTAGGTTACAGGCTACTTAAATAACCGTTGAGCTTGCTTCATATTCTGTATCAATACTTCAACCTAATAAGATTTTCATTCTGAATGAAACTCAGGAAGATAACTGATTAAATGATAATAATATTCATATGGTAGATGAGAGGAGAATTAATCAAACATCAGATCCAATAACTATGAACTGAACATCCTTGATCGAAGTCATGATCGATAACTAGTTTATCGATTACTTTATCAATACTATGTTTATCGATCAAGTTATGGATTAACTCATGATCAATCAAGTGATCGATAAATGAAAAGAGTGACCTGAGAAAGATCATCTAGAGAAAAGGCTCAAGGTCACTTATGATTTTGAATCCCTTAAAATAGAGAATTAAGATAAACAGTAAGGCTAAGAAAAGCTCGAAGAGAAATATTCAGAAGATTTTTGGATTTTACTGTAGCTTCTTGTTATTGAAAGAACTGGATCATTGATAGAATAAGTGATCGAAAAATGTTTGACCGATCAGGTTATCGATAAAGATAAGCAAGAAAGAATTTGATTTTCAAGATACATTGATCGAATACTTTATCGATAAATGGATGATAGAAAATTTGATCGATGAAAAGAGGTTTAACAAAGATTTTCACAAAGAGCACAAATCCTATGATGATCGAGTAAGTGATCATTAGAGATTAATCGATCAAATGATCAATAAAAATATAGTTGAGGAACTTAGTTTTGAAATGCCAGGAAAATGTTTCATCGATCACTGATAGAACCCAATCTTTATATGGTTTTCTCAAGTGTTTTCTAATGTTTTGCAACAATTTTACTCTCATTATGCGTGCATTTATATCCATTTGATTACATTGAGTTATGCATTACATTTTCTGTTTAAGGGGTAAAAAGGGGTCATTTTTCTCTTCTAAATTTTAATTGCCTTGATCTATAATCAGTTGGTCTTTACAAAGCTCTTTGTTGTGATTTTGAGGCAATTGGAGAAGGACCCAAGAGTCATGATAGAGCATGGATGGAGCCAAAATGTTACAAGGACCAAAACACACAAGTTTGGAGTGTTCTGCCTCCCCAGGTCATGACATGGACTACTTAGGTCGCGACCTGGATGGCCTTTTAATGAAACTAAGCGTTTTGGACCTAAGTCAAGATGAGAGCTCTCTGTCTTTCCAAGTCACGACATGGAACCTCTCAGGTCGTGACCTGACCCCTCGAGTCGCGACTTGAGTATGTTAAGTGAAGCTGTGCATTTTGGAATAAGTTTCTGAGCTTCTATACCTAAGGAGGGCAGCCACTACGAAGGGGGACTCTTCCATTCTGCTGATTTGCATAAGGTTGAGCCACCATCATCTCCTCTCAAGTCTCCATTGATCCTACACCTAAAGCTTTCATTTTTCTTCATCTCTTCATCATTTTCTGTATTTCTAAACCGATCAAACCACTCCAATACCCTTCTTCTCCATTTTTCCAACCTTATTTTTAGCTTGAACCATGACTATTCATTCCTGGAGCGATTGTGATTGGTTTGAAGGCATGAGAGGCTAAACCCTTAGCCTTTTGGTGATGGAAGACAAAGGTTGAGCTCAAGGACTTAATTGGGGAGTTTTCTTTCTATATTCTAAACCTTTGTTTAATACTGTGTTGAATTTTTCTAGATTTAGGAACTTTTCGTACTTGTATCAAACTTGGTTTATGATTGTAAATCTTGTGTTTAGACTGTTCTATTGTATTTGGATTGTATGATGTTAATGTTAATTAATCTATTTAATATTTCAGTTTGAATCCTTGTGTTCAGTTTGATTATCAGTGATAATTGTTGATTAATCTATGTGCTTGGTATTCTGTGGTTGTCGATTGACATTCAGAGGGTATTTGCATCATTCATTCATTTACACTCTAAGTGGTTTTCAGCAGTATCTTAAGAGGTGTTAATTAACTTTGATTAAAGTGAGTTTTCATTAATTAAGACATTGGACCCAAGTAATTACTTGGGGTTTTCTTCAGACTTAGAGGTTTTCCAAACTCCGAATCATTCTAAAGAGTAGTGATAGCTGAGGTTTCGTCATTAAGAGACTGTTTAACCATAATTCTCTTTTAATCCAAAACATTTCTTCATTCATTCAAAATACTAAAAATAGTTAATTTTCTACACTTTACATTTGTTGTACCACTTTTAAAACAACTAAAACCCCCTTTCTACAATGTTTTTGAAACCCAATTTAGGTTAGGATTTCCAATAACAAGCTCCTCGAGAAGAACAACTGGTTGCATCCTATATTGCATTTTATCTGGTGCAACCCTCTTTCTTGACGATCTGGAAGGCGACAGTCCGGCACATCGATCAATCACGTTATGTGAAAATAGAACATTTAGAAGAATAGATGATCAATTATTTTATTGATAAATCAATGATCGATCAAGTGATCAAAGAAGTGCTAAACATAGTTTAAACTAGTAAAAGGGTAATGATCGATCATTTGATCGATAAACTGTTGATAGATCAAGTGATCGATAAAGTATTTTTCAAAACACTTAAACAGAAGGTAAGTTATTAAGCAATGATAGAATAAGTTATTGATAAAGCTGTGATCGATAAATGGTGATTGAGACAAAATACAACAAGAGTAGGAAGCTTTACCATTTTTCTGTCTTCTTATCGATGACTTATTTATCGATCATGTGATCAATAAATACTTACCAAAAATTATATCCCATTATCTGTCATTTGTTCGATTATTAGATTATTGATCAATTGATTGATAATTTTCTACAGACTTCTATACAAACAGTGTTAACAATGATCAATCAATGAATCGAGCAACACATAGAAATTGATTTATCTATCAAGTTATCGATTAACATTTCTACTAAGTTATTTGTTTACACAGGAACTTTATTTATCATGTGATTGATAACTCTTGATCGATCAACTTACTAAAACACATATTCCTTAATTTATTATCATCAAAACCTTAAATCTAACATCCTAAATAAGCTGAAATGAGTCATCTTGATAGGGTATTTATAAACAATTATTTGACCCCTATTTTTTCTCTTTTGCCCATGGGAAATCATTTAATTCCAATACTCATTTGGCACTTCAAAAATTTAATTCAACTTGATTTTGCCAAGTGTAATGCAAAGTGTAAGCACATGATTTAAGTTATATGCTAAAACTTATTATTTTAATCTCTCTTCTCACATAACAGTCTTATAAATTCCAAGTGTGTCCAGGGCCCGACTTCACGCCACGTTCAGCAAAAAAATTGGGAGAAAATGTTGCCTCCATAGCTTATTAACATTCCCTTATTCAATTATCTTGTATCAAATGAATTTTTTTTTCCCAAATCCTATGTAATCTAGTGCTTCAAAAAGTTTATCCCTTTGCACCAAAACTTTCTTTTAATGTAGGAATGCTTCATGACTTTTTTCAGATTTAAGTATGCCTTATAACTCTTTATATTCAAGTTTTTCCTAAAATAGTTGTTTCACTCACAAGAATTTGGCTTTAAAATATTTTAAAATTTACCTCTTCTCTTTCTGAGGCTAAGAGCAATTTTATAATCTATGACAACCTTTTAAATAATTTTCCCATATTTTTTTTTCAGAATTATGGAGGCTTCTATATATTTTAAATAATTAATTTTTGCTAACTTTACACTGTTTAGCTAAAAATACCCTAAAATACAAAAAATTCTGTATTAACTTATTTTGTCCTTTTAACACCTTTAGGGTCTTAAATACTATTATTTTCTATGATTTTTCAGGAATTTTTTAGAATTTTGGACATAATTTCCCAGTTTGCCCTTTCTCGATTAGATATTTTAAAAATGATAGTCCAATCCCTATTCGGGTTTCAGTTTAAAAGTTGTTTTGTCTATCTGTCTACTACGCTGCTTAACCCTTGATCTATTATTTTATATTCCCCATTTTAGGGTTAAAATTAATAGGATGCAACACTTAGTGTAACTTCTTTGTTTTTACCCTTTTTTTCATATCAAATAGGAGTAATTGGAACAATTCATTTAGTCCTTAAGTTGAGAAAATTTAAATTTCAAAATAATTGTTCTTGGATTACTATTCATTATAACCCTAAAATTTGGCCTAACTTTGAACAATCATAACTAAATCTAGCAAAATTCAAATGAAGTGATTATAAGTTCTGTTTGAAGCTTATTAAGTGGTCTTTAGGGAAAAAATACTCTTTACTCAAAAATCCATTACGCTTGATCCCGGCTTTCATGCAATCTTGCATTGTTCATATGGTAAATTTTTAATTTTTTAGAATTTATGCCTAACTTTGGATAGGCATAACTTTTTGCTCAAAACTTTGATTTTAATGAATTACCACTCATTTTAAAGCTAAACATGAAATCTATTAGATGGCCAAATTTTATCATTGAATTCCCTCATTTGCTCAGAATCATGTGGACTCCAACAATAGGTGCTAATTAAGTTATTTTTATCCCTTTAATCTTCATTCTTGCATTGTTATGCCATACCATTTCATGGATACCATTTACTATGCCATTCAACTTAAAACCATAACCTAACCATATTTTACAACATGTAAGAGTCAAAGAGTCAACCATCCACAATCAACACATAATTACATAACATGGTTCAAAAGTCCACAACAAAGAAAGGGATCTTCAAGCAGTGGCCACCCTTTCCCTTTCCCTTTTGTGCTTCCATCTCCTAAATGGTTAGGATTTAAACATAATAGGGGCGAGATTTCAAAGAAATTCCAATGGCAAGAAACATTAGTCATAGTATCAAAATGCATGATTAATTCATGTCATATGCAAGTATTTAACTTTTGCATTATCATGCCATTAACATGCCATGAAAAGGGAGCAAATAACATACCATTCAACAACTCAACTAAACATATTTTTCAAGGCATTAATGCAAGCAGTTAATCATATTTCAATATTCAAAACTCAACCACATCATGGCACATACACATAACATAAACAACCAATGCAATTTAACACTAAAATGGTAAGCTCTTGCCACCTTTTGATAAACTTAATTCCTGTAATATCCTGAATTTTGGGTATAGAAGTATCAAAATTAGCCTAAAAAGGGTAGGCTGTCAGACCCGTTTTGGCAGGAGCTGCAGAGGTTCCCTAGAGGGATAAAGGGATTCCTAGGGACTAAATCGCAAAGCAAAAGCTTTTTGGGACTGAGAAAAGAGGAAGTTAAAGATTCAGATGAAGTATCAAGGCCCAAGAATAAGAAATAGAGATGAATGTAGGCCAAAGGTTATGTTAGAGGCCTCAAGGAGGTGAATTAGCTGAACCAGGGGTAAAATCATAATTTTATAAAGTATTAAGCCGGAGAGGGTAAAGATGGAAATTATGCCAAAATTTTTTAGAAAAATCCCAAAAATGGGAAAATAGCATGTTAAAGGCTATACATGAAGAAAAATAACAAAAATGCCCTTTGGTTGACTTTAAATGAATTTTAAGGATTGCGGCTCATTTTGAGGTATAAAGATAGATTTAATTATTTGAGTTATGAGGAGGCCTATAACATCCCGACTTTTGGGCCTAAAAGTATCAAAAATTACTTGAATTAGATAGGCTACTAGACTTCTTTTAGCAGAGGTATCAAAGATGAGAACTAAAGTTAAAGCAGTTTCAAGGACTAAATTGTAAAGTGAAAGTTTTCACGGGCTAAAACATAATCAAAGTTAGAGGCACTAGTAAAGTCTCAAAAGCCCAAAAAGAGAAAAGAGGCTAGATACTAGACAAAAGTTAAGTTAGAAGCATTAAAGAGATGGTTTTATGAGGTTGAGCCCAAGCAGGGGCAAAACTGTAAATTCAGAAAGTTACGGCCATCAGTGGTGAATATGAAAAGTATACAGAAAATTCAAGAAAATCCCATAAAATGGAAAATAATATTTTAAGACTCTTTTATGAAGAGAAATGACAAAAATACCCTGAGACAGCTTAAATGGAATTTATAAGGTTATAATCGGTAAAAAGTACACTGTTTGAGGTAATTATTTAAAATAGCAAGAGACTCAAAAATGTACACAAAAATGAGGTTAAATGGTTAAAAGGTTAAATTGGTCCCATAACTAGAAGGCCATTAGAATGGCTTTAATAAAATAAAAGGCCAATTATGTCGTTAAAAATGGCATTTTAGTAAATGATTTTTATATAAGGCTTAAAGGAAGTGTTATGGTCTAAGAAAATTTATAATATTCTCTAGAATTAAAGGAAAATTTTGAGGCAAACAAAGAATTTTCTAAGCTCTGGAAGGCCATTGAGGAAGTTAGACTAACATAAGCCAAGTAAATTGGAAGGAAACTTGGAGACTAAGTTTGATTCAAGGGTCAAGATCCAATCTTCTACTTTTCTTTTCGTGAGATTTTGCCACATGGCATGATGAGGCAAGAAAGGAGCTTGATGATGTCAAAGGTATGATGTCATAAGGACAATCGGCAAGTTCTTGTGGTAGAAGACTTGAAGTTTGGACAAGTGGCTTTGGAATTGTCACATTTTATTAAGGGCAAAATTGGCAACCCTTGTCATAATTTTAGCTATAAATACCCCACCTTGGAAGATCATTTTGGCAGCCATTTGTAGAGGAAAAGCTCTACCAAAAATTAGAGAGAAAAATGTGGGGGTGAAGGCCAAGCAAAAGGAACAAGATCCAAGTTTCAAGATCAAAGTATGTGATAATTATAGCATCTGTCTTGGTGCCTATTCTGAATAAGTTACTATTTATATCTGATTTGGAAATTTAGCATGATTAAATTACACTCTATAAGCTTTAAATCAATAGGTAGAATACTTCATTTGGATATATGTACAATTTATGGTGATTTTTCAAAATTGGGGTTTAAAATCTGGACAGTTTTTAACCATTAGAAGAGTGGCAAATTCTGTACAATTCTGGTAATGTTTAGGATAGAATTGGTTCCTAAAACTATTTTTTCTTTAAAGAGAACTTAAGGATTTTTTAGTAGGACTTAAAACTACTCAGTTTCAATTTTTTTAGAATTAATTATAAATTTTCAAAGTTGAGTAAAAATTCTGGAATTTCTGTGTGAACAGTACCCGTGAAGCAAAATTTCCATATTTGATCTTCTTGAATCTAAGGCCATCTAAAGTGGTTGATTGAACCCATTTATTCTATGTTATTTCATATCATTTTAAGGGTTTTTATCATAGGTTTTGGCTCCTTTTAATGATAATTGTGCTTAATTTAGATTAAGAGTCCTTACTTTGAGTTAGTGTCTTTTTGAGGGTAAAATTGTCATAATTGGTTATTAATTGTATTCAATTGATTTCTAGGACAATTGATACTTCAAATTGTTGCTTTTTATTGTAGGACACTTGAGAATTAGAGCCAAGATTGAAGACCAAAGCATTACACAACATGAGAGTTTCCAAGAAAATGCTGTGCTGTGGCAAAAAGTCTGAAAATGTGCATCAGTGGCTATTCTGGAATAGTTCGCCGGGGCCAACTTTTGAGTTCGCCGGGGCCAACTTTCAAAATCTCACTAGAATACCTCTCTGGAATAGTTCGCCGCGGCGAACCTCTTCGTATCAGTAATGTCAGATTCGGATCCAGAACGCAAAAATAGACCCTCTACTCATATGATCCGACCCAAATTGACCCTAAAAGCCCTTAGAAACCCTATTTTCGACCTATCACTCCATTCTATCATCTCCAACACCTCCATTCTCCCATCCTCTTGCCTCTCCACCTCCATCTTCTTCCCCATCCATTTCCTTCATCTTTCATTCACTCCATCTCAATTCCTTCCACTCCCAGCTACCATGGCCAACGGATTCACTTCAGTTGGAGCTTTTCTTGAAGCTATGGAGAGCTAGGGTTTATCAACTCTTGAAGAATGGTGGTGTGGCTTGAGTTCCTAAGCTTCAAAGGGGAGTTTAGTTTCAGTTTGCAATTTTTAGCTATGATTTATGGCTTTCTAGGTCTAGGAGTTGTAATTTCTTAGTTAGGAACTTGGGACTGATACTGTAATTATTGGTTAATGATTACATTTGTAATTTGGATTGATTGATGTTGAACTTTGTGCTTAAATATATGTAGTTGCATATATGCTTATTGTAACTCTCATGATTCTCTCTTATCTTGCATAGTTGTGTTTGGGTATTGAGTTGATTGTGTGTTTCATTGAGCCAATTGCATGATCATTCCAAAATTACACATTAGGGGAGCTAAACAAAGTTTTCATTAATGAGTTCATTAATGTAAGCTTTGGACTCATTGAGTTAATGAGGTTCTCGTTAAGAAAACCTAATGGATTTGTGAAACTCCCAATATTTTAAGTGAACTATGATTGCCATCAAAGCCATTTTCAAGAGATTTCCTATCATTCATTTCCATTCCATCATTGTTATCTTAAAACACCAAAAATATAGTATCTTAGGTTTGTTTTCATTGCATCTAGTTTAGGCACCATTCATTTAAATCTTAAAAAAACCCAAAACCCCATTTCATTGCATTGCATGGCATTTAGTCTAGCTTAGGTAATTAATAAAGGCTCCCAAAAGTGAAACGACCCGAGTTTGCACTATACTGCATAGCTTGGATTTATTTTTGATTGAGAACCCCAAGGCGAACAACAGAAAGGCTCTCTTTCAGTGGTCCTAATTGATAAGAAATGGACATTAAGGATGGAAAATAATGAGATTTATATTAGAAAAGATAGAAAGAAAGCCTAAAACTAAGAGGAAGGGTTGAAGTTCAAGAGAGCTAGTCTTGAAGATTGTGTAATCTCTTGGTCCTAATGGATTGTATGATCAACGTGGTTATGTTTAGGACCTTGGAACATCCAAGAAGATGTTTATTAATGTTGACCAAAAGCTATTATGGTTGGAAAGTCAAGGGAGTCAAAGGAAAAGCAAGAGGAAAGCTTAAAGTACAAGGTAGTGAACTTACCCTTTATGTGCTTGATGTTGTATGCTTATGTGTTGGTTTGTTTTGTTGATGTTTGTATGATGTTGTGACATGATGATTGTTGTTGGAAATGCTATTTTTAATATGTTTCCATGGCTATGCATTTTTATACCAAGCATAAAGTATGATGGCATGTCACTAGTTAACTTAAGTTTATGGAAAAATACATACCATACAGTAACATCCATCTTGTCCATGTATGTGGTAATGTTTGCTATCAAAATTCCCCTAAATCTTATCCCTCCCTAACCAGCCATTTAGGTCAATCAACGATGGACAATAATGGCATGAGAATCAAGGAGAAGAAAGTAGAGAATTATTCTTGTTAATGAATGAGATTGTTGATGAATGTATAATTCTCCTATTTTGTAAATTATGTTATGGATGCCAATGATACCGTGTATTTAGTTATAATATTTATGGCATGAATGAAAATGTATTAGAATGAATGAAAAAGAGTAAGCCCGAGTTAAGTATGCCAAAAAAATAAAAAGAATTAAAGTAAAGAGTGGTTAAGGGATGAAATGTCAGTCCTAGGATAGTGAGTTTGTAGCTCCAGTTTGACCTATCAAATGAACGAGTTAAGCCACGAGATTTGGCAAACTTATAATACACATCCCAAGCTTTAAAATGAGATATAGATCACCTCAATTTGATGTGTACACAAGGAGATACGAATTTCCAAAGTTAAGGCACAGAATCTGAAAGTTCTAGATTTTACCAAATAAACAGTAATCTTTATTGAATAAACTATATAAATTGGTCAAAGATAAATCTAGTTTGATATTTTTCCCTTAAATATCATTGAAAGAGATTTTCATAAAATTTTAGAACACCTCAATACAATTTTTATGGAATTAGTTATGAATTTTTGAAGTTGGACCTGCAGTTTGGAATTCGAACAGTGAATAGTAACCGAGTAATTATGTTGAAATTTTAAATCCACGGGCTTGTGTTGTGATCCACTTGAACCATAACACTTACTAATGTGTACTCTGATGGGTTAAAGGAAAGACATTTCAAGGCCCTAGAAGAGTAAGTATAAATAGGGATTCATAAGTTAAGAGGCTACAGAAAATTATAAAATTATTCTCATCCCCAGAAGGCCAGTGGTATGGTTTTGAGAATATTTAAAAGCCATTTATGCCATTTAAGGGCATTTTATGAGAAATTCAAAAGAAATACCTACGGGTCGAGTTATGGCTTGACAAAATTTATAGATTTTCTTCAAAATAAAAGGAAGTTTATGGCAAGGATAGATGAATTTTTGGAGCTTTAGATTGAGTAATGGTCAAATATTAAATAATTTTTGTTCCCTAAATAGGAGACAAAATCAAAGAAAATATCAATCATGAGGGCACTGAGTCAGCGTGCTGAGTCATTGAGTGTATTTATGATGCAATTATGACACCTATAAGTCAGCATGCTGAGTCACTGAGATATTTATAGACACTAGAAAAATCAGAACACAGTATGGGTATGTTTTAGATAGTCTCCTATCTTCCCGATACAACGAAATTTCTACTATGTGACTTAGTGAGGCTAAGTAACCTGTCAGTGGAGCTAACTATTTTCTTCTATACTCCTTTGAGATGGCACCATATGCTGACTTATTTGATATGAGAAAAGGATGCCAGTACATATCTTAATGGTGCTGGGTAAGTCAGGACCCGAAAAAGTACCCGATATAGTGCAGAATGGCAGGATAGGTGAAGGACTACCTAGGGGATACATTTTGCATGAATTTTCTATTAATTTTATCCCTATTTTAATGCCAAAATGATGAAGGGACATGTAAGGGATTATGTGTATGGTTAGATAGAAAGGGAAGGTATTACGTGCACAGTTAGAGAGAAGACATATGACTTGATGATGTAAGCAAGATGATGTAAGCAATCTAGAAGTTAGACACTTGGCTTCATCAAGATGGAAGATAAGGGATAAGGGATAAGGGACACATGGCAGGATAATAAGGAAAGATCAAATGGATGGTCAAGATTAAGCCATGCATACAAAAGATTAATGGCCAAGATTTAATCTTATTATAAATACCTCTCCCTCCCATTCTATGTAATGTTTTGGCCAAATGAGAAAAGAGAGGGGGAGGCCGTTTTGCTCAAGAGGAGAGGGAGAAGAGGAAGCCAAGTGATTCTATGAAAGTTCAAGCTTCAAAACAAGGTATGATTATGGTTTTTGATATAGTTTTTGCTACCCTTGTTGCTGTTGAGATTGGCTTTAGATTTTGTTGAGTTTAAGAGGATCAAAACCCTTATTGAGCTTGCTATTCAAATCTGTTATAGTTAGGAAAAGAATGGATTTATATTAGCTTGATGATTAAGAGGTTGAAATAAGCTTGAATCAAGTGGTTTTGTGATGAATTTTCAAGAAATCCAACTTCCCCTAACTTTGTGTAATTTTTTGCCTGGCTTAGGATTCATGTTAGGGTTGGATTTTGATGATTTTGATGCTTTCACTGTGTTTAGAATGAAAAATTATGTGCGGTAAAGGTGAGAAAGTAAGTTTTGAAGCATTAAAATTGAAAATAGAATTTTTGCCTTAAAACCCTATAGTTTTGGCCAAGGCTTGTTCATGGGAAAGGTATCACACCTCCTTATTACCCTATTATATGACAATCAGAACCCTTTAGGATCATTTTATAGGCCTTAGGTCTGAGAAAATCCCTAAAAATTCAAAATTTTTCACTATTCTCTGATTTACCATCTCCCTAGAGTCACTATTCTCACAGCAGGCCATTTTCTTTCTTGCACTTAAACTCAATTTATAATACACAATCTAACTAGAGCAATCCAATTCACAAACAATAGATAACAACCAATCATAATTCACAACACATATCAATTAATACAGTACAACCAAACAGAGCTAAAACCTTTTCTCTGATACAAAAAGTGTCACACTTTATTTATTACCTCATTATATGACAACTAGAACCCTATAGGATTATTATATACGCCTTAAGTAAGAGAAAATCTCCAAAAATTTAAAATTTTTTAAAATCTCGGTCTAGGTTGTGACTTAGTACTTTCAGGTCATGACTTGAGGTCATAGAGGCAACCTTTGCTACCGGGTTGCGACCTAGGATACCTAGGTTGCGACTTGGGGTCGTAAAGAGACCTCTGGTGCTGTTCACTATGCACTGAAACTTTTATAAACTTTGAAAATTCATAACTAAATGTAGAAAAATCAAAATAAAGTGGTTCTACTTTATATTTAAAGCTTGTCATGTGTACTATAATGGAAAAATACTCATTAGCATCAAATCATCATGAAACAAAGCCAGAAAATTTGTCAAGTTATACTATTCATATGGTCATTTTCCCAGTTTTCAGCATTTTAGCCTAATTTTCGAAGGGCATATCTCTTAGCACAAAACTCCAAATTTAGTGATCTACTACTTGTTTCAAAGCTTAAAATGAACCCTATAAGTCTGTAAAATCTCAGGTCTAAATTCAATCATTTGCTTATTATTTTATGTGCCACAAGATTATCACTGGTTAGGGTACTTTTATCCCCTAATTCATGATTTCTTGAATTTCTTTCTCTTTTCCATGCACCACACCATTCAAGCAGTACATAATTCAATATTCTCAACATTAAGGCACATCATATATATACATGGGTACAAGTCAACAATATCCAAGATCCATTACAACATTATATTAAAATTCATCAGAAGATTACATAAACCTTATATATCATGAAATTCACACAGCTTCTTTAGCCCAATACTAGCTCCTTGCCCTTGTCCCTAGTTGATCCACTTTCTATTTGATACATAATTTAACATAGGGGGAAATGAGGTTTCATAGAAATCTCAGTAGCAATGAACTATAATTTTTATGTTAATCAAGCAATGCCAAATCATATTAAACACCATAAAATCAATCATTCCATAGCATAATTCAATCAATATAAAACAACCAACATGAATACATTAAGCAAGCAAGAAAAACACCAAAATTATAGGTTTAATGCTACCTTTGATGCTTAATACCATTCGGTCACTTCAAGAGATGAAGGCTCCCTTTGATTTTTCTCCATAGTATCTATCAATCCAAGTATAATTACAAGCTACATTAACAATTATTCAAACTTAAACACCGGTGCTCTACTTAAATCCCCATTTTCTTTGATCTTTAACATAATTGTTTCTTCTTTGATTCTAATAACCTCTTAGCTCATTCCCATACAATTTTTCATATAGAATTCAAATATTCAATCAGATTTATGAAAATCAAACTCTTCCTCTTTCAATTGTCTTGGCTGAATTGGGGTATATAGGTTTCAAAAATTTTATTTTTGATTCCAATGATTTTAAATACTTCCCTTTAGTGTTTCCCTACACAAAAACACATTTTAAACCTATTGGAATCATCAAACCATAGTAAAACAAACTCTTGCCCCATTATTTCTTGGCCGAAATGAAGCTTAAGAAAACCTAAGTTGGTTTTCTTCCAAAAATGAACCCATACACTACTTAAAACATGCTTATTTTACTTCATACTTAAGGTCTATATCCTTCCCTAATTCATATCCATATTGACCAAATTTATGGTCACAGAACACCTCCAAAAATAATTCAATTTTCTAACCAAAACAAGCTTTAATCTTAACTAAACCAAAGCTCAAATATACCTTGGTGAATCCTTAACTAAAACTTGATGATTCCTTGTCCAAAAGCACTCAACAAATTTAGGTTTGAAGCTCAAGAAAATGCTTTGGCAGAACCTCCCCTTATTTTGCCAATTTTCTACCTATTTTTGGGTATTTTGAGAGGTATTTATAGACTAAATAATCTACCACCTCCCCCCTTATTTATTCATGTGAGAGTGCCACCTAAGAGGGGCACTTGGCTGCCATTAAGAGATGAAATGGTCCAGATCATGCTAAGTGTAAAATTCCTAGAATATTCCAAGATATTAGCATGAAAATTGGGTTAAATTCCAATTTTAAGGCTCCAGACTTTTGCACGAAATTGGGCCTACTCATGGTTTAGGATGGCCTAAAAAGATGGCTGTCATATCCAACAATAGGATAATTAGGAATAAGCAATATTCTTAAATAATTAAGGGTAAAAAATAACAAGGACAAATAGAAGAATTTTAGTAAAAAATGATTATTATGATTTTCCAAGCCAATTATGAAAATTTGGCTAATTAAGGAAAATTGGTCAAAAATAATTATGGAAAAATATTTTCAAGTCTTGGAAAATTAAGAAAAAATAAGGATAATATCCTTTGAGAATTATATGGGATTGTAAAATTGGTTTTATGACCAAATTACCCTTAGAGAAATTACAAAGGAATTTAAGGGTAATTTAGCCTAATTTAAGGGCTTTTATTAGGAAAATTCCAAATAAATATTTTTAAGGAGAATAAAATTCTAAAAAAATTTTTGTCACACCCTAAGGAATTATAAGAGATTATGGAATTAAAATAAGACCCTCAAGTATCCAAGATTTTTCCTAATTCTTTTGAAAACTGGAAAAATCAATAAAGAGAAGGAAATTAGTTTTCCTTTTTATTTAATTATTGAAAATTCAATTTTGAGACAAAGAGGGCATTTTGGGAAGATGAAAATAAGGGAAATAAATTATGAATCTGATAGAAAATAATTACAGAGGCCAGAATATTGCAATTATGGAAAAGAAATTAAACCTGGAGTCAAAGTGCATCGATGAAGCAAAGACTAGAGTCTTACAATTCAAATGGCTCACATTTAGCCATATGTCAAGCCTGGAATGGAGAGGATTTGAATTTCCCAAGTGTCACTCCTCAAATAGAGAGGATTTTGACTTTTGGCAATTGGTTTCTTTTGAAATTAGTTAATTAAGAAAGAGAATGTAAGATTAAAGGGGGTAATGACGCTTGGATTTGCGTTTATAATGGTGGTTGGGATATTTTGGTTCATTAAAGAAGCACTCTTCCCCCTAATTTTAGATCTTCAATTCTGCCAAGAGGAAACCAAGAGGGAAAAGAGAGAGTTCAAGGAGAAACCAAGGAGAAAGGCATCAACTTTAAGCATACAAGTGAGAATCAAGGTTAGTTTTAGTTCTAAGTTGTGCCTTGCTTTGTTTACCTAAGTTGTATGGTTGAAAATCCTAGTTTCTCTTCTCTTTGGTTGCTGGCCAAAATATATATATATATGGTAGGGGAAAAAGTTTTGTTGGTCAGATTAATTTGTTAGAACATTTCAAAGCATGATAGTTCCTAGTGGTTACATGTGGTTGTAGGTTGTTTTTGAAGTGTTTTCTTTGTTGTTTCTCTTAAGGTTCAGTTCAGTCAAGATAGTAAATGGACCCTAGGATGATTTTTTCAATGTTTTGATGCTTCTATTGTGTGCAAAATGAAAAATGGTGTAGGATAAACCTAAAGAACAAGTGATGGAAGCATTAAAATCAAAGTTGTAATTTTTAGATAATGAACCCTATAGGTTCGGTCAAGAGGAAATTGAAAGGAAGATTTTTATTTTCTTAAATCCAAGCACATATTTGGAATCTACATGAAAAATCATGTAGGAATGAGCCAAGAGGGAATTTTTAGGGTTTATGGAAAACAAACTCTATAATTTAGAGAACAGAGGTGGAAACTTTAAGGGACAAGGGTTGTCCTTGAGTTGTGTTTTCATTTTTCCATAGTTTGGTTGGTAATTCTTGCTATCCTTTTTGTGAATTTCCATGTTAGGGTTTGGCATTTATAGAAGTAAGAAAGAAGAACAAGAAAATCAAAGAGCATTGGATCAAGGTAGTGGAATTTAATTAGCCATTAATGTTAACTTTGCATTGTTATTTATGGCATGAATGCTTGCTATTATATGGTTGAACTATGATGTTTGTGATATGATTACTCCTTGAATTTGTTTCCATGACCTTGCATGTTGAGGTTGCCTATTTATAAGAAGATTAGTTCTCCTATGATAGCTAATGTTAAAATGCTTTATGATGATGCATGTTGATGTTTTGGTCGATTGATCTTACTACTGGGATTTCTTTGAAATCTCATCCCCCAAATGCAATCTAATATTTTAGGACCTTAAACTTTCAAGGGAAAGCTGCAGATTGAATGTTAAATTAGGGTGTCAAACCATAAAAATTCATGGACTTTTGGTTATGTAAATATTCAGCTTGGGCAGTGCTGTAAACCTATTGACACTGCCAATTTTAAGTGATGTTTTGATTAATTTCCTGAATTCTTTTAAACATTAAATTTGGCATGATTGCAAATCACGTTCTAAGCTTCATTTTGATAGCTAACATATTAAAAATGTCTAACTATATGATTTTTAATGATTTTTCAAAGTTAAGGTTCAAAATCTGAAAAAAAAGTTTTTACAAAAAGGATAGAGGTGACTTTCACAAAAACCTAACATTTTTTTGAATGAAATTGGTTCACAAAGTTATTTTTCATTGAAAGAGCATTCAAAGAGCTTTTTATAGAATTTTAAACCACTCCATTTTAATTTTCTAAATTAAGTTATGAATTTCCAAAATTAGACAAGAAAAACTGGATTTTTACCTAATGAACAATAAAAATCCAAAAATCAGCGTTTTTTGTGATAAAATTGTGCCCAAAACCATCCAATATGGTCTAAAATTATTTTAATTGAACTCTAAGTAAATACAATAGTAATATTTATGGTGTTAGAATAGAGGTTCTAGCATAGGATAGAATGCTCTGCTTAAGTTACTCGTTAGATGACGGGGTTGGTTGAGGAGGAACTAACAAGTTTTTATAGGAGTTGAGATGGAAAACACAATAGATTGGGATGCTAGATCAGAGGTGTCAGTTAATAATTGGAATACTAACATAATCAACCTCACTAAAGAGGAGGATCCAGTGAAATGGACTATGGAGACTGCTAACCCAGGATATTCAACAAAGGGGTCCAATAATTATCCACAACATTGGGCTAACCTTTTAGGGATTACTGAAGAACAATTACTGTACCTTCCTGGACTTGGTGACCTGATACATCCTGTAACTGCCCTGTATTATTACACCTTACTATCATATCATCTTAGGGTTCAATTAAATCCATTTTAGACCACATTGGATGGTCTTGGGCTCCATTTTATACCAAAAATGCTTATTTTTGAATTTTTACTGTTCATTGGGTAAAAATCCAGTTTTCTAGCCCAACTTCAAAAATTCATAACTTAATCTAAAAAAATCAAAATGGAGTGATTGAAAATTTTATAAAAGGATCTTTGAATGCTCTTTCAAGAAAAAATAATCTTGTGAAATAATTCCATTTGAAAAAGTGTCAATTTTTTGTAGAAGTCACCTCTGTCCATTTGGCAAAAATCCTTTTTCCAGATTCTGAACCTTAACTTTGAAAAATCATTAAAAATTGTATATTTGGCCATTTTTAACGTGTTAGATATCAAAATGAAGCTCAGAACATGATCTACAATAATGACAAATTTCGTGATTAAAAGCATTTAGGAACTTAATCAAAACATCACTTAAAGTTGACTGTGTCAATAGGTTTAGAGTACTACCCAGCTGAATATTTACATAACCAAAAGTCTACAAATTTTTATGGTGTGACTGTAGGGAATTGAAAGACGCGCAACAGAATAAACTTTAAAATTTTCAATCCCTTGCCCGGATCTACTGATCGTGTTTAAGTCAAGTAGTAAGAAGCATTACCTTCGATGTTTGGTCTCTTGGTGGCTTGGGGATTCCGCTGTTCAGGATGCCTCTGCTCGCCCCTCTTATCGCTCGAAGTCGACAACTCCGGTCGGCTTCCTCTACTGGTATCCACATGAACAGCTCTCCAATCACGAACGACGTGCTAGCGCCCTTTTGTCCGTCTAGGGTTTTTCGAAAAATTCATCCTACTCTCTCTATTTTTGGCCGTCTCTTATCTGCAAGCTTTCGCCCTCTCACACCCAAAACCCTAGCTCCTAATATCAAATATATAGGATGCTATAGGTATTATGAATGATATTTAATTTCAAAATTAATCCTAAATTAATTCCGAAATTAATGCAATATCAAATATTACCTAATCAGATAAGAGAACAATTAAATAAATATGGTTTATATTAAATCCGTCTCACAGATTTAATTCACCTATTTATTTAATTCAAAATAAAGATATGACGGAATTAATTTATATAGATCTAATTTATCCTTATAAATTAAATCTAACAATTAATATCTCTTATATTTATATAATGTGTATATATATATACGAATTTTATATATATATATATACACGTCCACCCTATATTATTCATTGAATTTGGACATATCTTAGATTCAATGAATCTGGACATCATAACTCGTGTTGGGCTATTTTGTGTGCGACTCTGTAGGCCCATATGAAGTTGGTAGTGGGCCATTAACTATAATGACTCACAAGTCGTAAGCGGTCTCTAGTAAGACATCACGACTACCCAAATCATATGAGGATCGTTGAACGATGTAACCTTTTATACAACCATATCACGTCCCTTTTGTCACACGACATTTTGGTCATAGATGAGGCATGGAGAACGTCATCCTCCTATTCATGGCCATTACTTTCTCGATCCTTGAGTAGTCTGAGTATAGAAACGGAACTACCTTTCCATTATAGTATGGCCATACATTTCTCAGACTCACTCATCGAGGGGCCCAGTAATATCTCTCTACGAATGTGAGGGACAAATTCCTTCTTGACCATTCACATTCCTCCGCATGAAAAACCACTAAGCTTGAACATAGTCTTTATGATCACTCGGTCAAAAGTGACTTTTGACTAGGTCAAAGCTGAGTGTTTCTCATGTAGGAATCCATGATGATCTCAGGTCAAAGGGCACAGTGACATGGTTTGTATATGAGAGAAGATTATGACTTAACCCATGCAGCTCTCTCATGGCGGGTCGGTCCAACACCTTGTACTCTTACATGTGCCTATGACTTTGATTTATATCTTTATATATCTTCAAAGTCATACTGGTCTTATTTCATCTCTGCTCCCACATAGATGACCGACCAGGGACATTTAGGATAAACGATGAGTTATCCAAGGATAGTCATCATAGTAAACATGCAAATAATATGATAACATAATTAATAAATTCATAAATCAATAATGTTCATAGCACAATGATTGGCCCCTAGGGCACAATTTCCAACAGTGACACCATAATTTAACCTTCAATCTGTACCTTACTCTTGGAATTTTTCAGGCCTTAAAATATTATATTGTATTTGGGGGATGAGATTTTAAGAAATCCCAGTAGTAAGATCAATCAACCAAAACATCAACATGCATCATTATAAAACATTTCAACATTAGCTATCATAGGAGAACTAATCTTCTTATAAATAGGCAACCTTAACATGCAAGGCCATGGTAACAAATGCAAGGAGCAACCATATCACAAATATCATAGTTCAACCATATAATAGCAAGCATTCATGCCATAAATAACAATGTAAAGTTAACATTAATGGCTAATTAAATCCCACTACCTTGATCCAATTCTCTTTGATTTTCTTGTTCTTCTTTCTTGCTTCCATAAATGCCAAATCCTAACATGGCAATTCATGAAAAGGGCAGCAAGAATCATCAACCAGTCCACATAAAAATCAACAACATGACTCAATGACAACCTTTGTCCCTTAAAGCTCCCACCTTTGTTTTTTAAATTTTAGAGTTTGTTTCCATAAGCCCTAAAAATTCCCTCTTAACCTTTTTCTACATAATTTTTCATGTAGATTTCAAATTTGTGCTTGGATTTAAGAAAATAAAACTCCTTCTTCTAGTTTCAGCTTGGGCGAACCACTATGGTTCATTTTCTAAAAATTACAACTTTAGCTTTAATGCTCCCAACCTTGGTTCTTTAGGTTTATCCTACACCATTTTCCATTTTGAACACAATAGAAGCATTAAAACATTGAAAAAATCATCCTAGGTTCTAGCTTTCTTCTTGACTAAACGGTACCTCTTAAGAAATAATAAAGAAATTTCTTCAAAAGCAACATACAACCACTTGCAACCTACTTGAAATAACGAAGATTTGAAGTGTTTTAACAAGTTCGAACAACAAAATTTCCTCCCTTACTTATAATACATTTAAGCTAGCACCCAAGAAGGAAGAAAACCATAAATTTAAACCATACAACTCAAGGGAAACAAGCAAGGAACAATGTAAAATCATCCACTAACCTTAACTCCAAGCTTACTTGATCCAAATTGGTAGTTTTTCCCTTGAATCCTCTCCAAGCCCTCTCTTTTTCTCTCTTTTCCCTCTTTGGCTGAATCGGTGATCAATTTAGGGGAGGAAGAGCTTAATTAATGCACCAAAGTATCCCAACCACCATCATAAATACAAATCCAAGTGTCATTGCCTCCTTTAATCTTGCTTTCTCTTTCATAATTAACTAAATCTAAATGAAATTAATTACTAAAAGTCAAAATCCTCTCCATTTGAGGAGTGACACTTGGAAAGTTTAAATCCTCTCCATTAGGGGCTTGACACATGACTAAATGTGAATCATTTGAATTGCAAGACTCTAGTCTTGCTTTATCGATGTACTTTGACTCCGGGTTTAATTTCTTTTCTATAATTACAGTACTCTGGCCTCTGTAATTATTTTCTGTTAGATCCATAATTTATTCTCCTCATTTTTATCTTTTCAAATTGTCCTCTTTATCTCAAACTAAATTTTCCATTAATTAAATAAAAAGAAAAACTATTTTCCTTCTCATTATTATTTTTCCACTTGTCCAAATAATTAGGAAAAATCTTGGATATTTGAGGGTCTCTTTTTAATCCTATAATTTCTTATAATTCCTTAGGATATCATAGAAATTTTCTTGGGATTTTATTCTCCTTCCCAGTATTTATTTGGAATTTTTCAAATAAAAGGCCTTAAACTAGCTTAAATCGTCTTTAAATTCCTTTGTAATTTCTCTAAGGGTAATTTGGTCATAAAATCATTTTTATAATCCCATATAATTCTGAAGAAACATTGTCCTTATTTTTTCTTAATTTTCTAAGGATTGAAAATATTTTTTTATAATTATTCTTAACCAATTTTTCTTAATTAGTCAAACTTTTCATAATCGACTTGGAAAATTATAATAATTATTTTTCAACATAAATCTTCTATTCCTCCTCATTCTTTTTGGCCCTTGAATATTTAGGAATATCCTTATTTCTAATTGCCATATCACTAGATGTGACATGGACCAAGAACTATTTGACCTTGGCCTTTACATTCAATCCATTAGACAGTCTGTTACCCTAAATGTGTGTCTAAGCGACATTCCCTGACCCAGTACCAGGTCAGTGATACCCTTGGCACCTGTAATGCCTAACCTTGCTTTAACAAAGCTTAGGATCCGTAGTTATGAGCAGCTAAAAGAGAAGTTAGAGTTCTTGGGTCGTCATATCAAGAAAGATGAGGATCAGCAAGACCTGAACATTTACCTAGATTACCTTCAGGGGGTGAAGGTGTTATATCAGACTTATGGACTAGATAACCTTTATCTAGATACCAAGGACTAGGTTTGTATGATGACAAACATGCTTCCATATTTACCTTCATGGGTGAATGAATTCTGTCGCCTGGATTAGATAGTGGGTTTAGGTGTTGAGGATTATATCCAGTGCCTTGAAAACTTTGTCAAGATTCATTACTTTTAGATAGTCAGATCCTTGTAATACTAATATAGGACATGTTTTGTTACAGCTAACCATAGTAGATTAAGTTGGCGATGCTTGGTTATTGTGGTGTTTGCTTTTCATAAGTATGTTTTGAACTTGCTACTTTGGTTGATGCATAAGTATTGTATGTTGAATGTTTTGTTAAATGAAATCCAAGCATGATGTCTACTTCTTGTTCCTCTATTATGCTATTCGAGTAGTCAAACACGATGGTTAGAGCTCGACGAAACCTTTTGCTAGAGAGACCCCCAGTTCAGGATGCAAGGGTCCCTCCTGATCCACTACAATTAATTTTCGATCGTCTCGAGCAACAGTAAAAGACTATTGAAGAGATGAGGGCAGCACAAGCTCACCAGGAACAAGAGAGGGATGTCGCATTAGCTACAGCAATAGTAGTGGCAATGGCTAAACTCGACAGGAGGCAGCCAGAAGAAGACACCTTAGCAGCACAAGTAACATAACAATTGCCTAGACCAACAATGCCGGCGGTATCCAATAATGGATGGCACGTTTCTATAAACACTACCGAGTGTTTGACGTCCAACCGGCAGAAGACTGGATCAACCTCTTAGAGAAGATCTTTAAAGTATTAGACTGCCTGACGGAGTGGAAAGCCTAGATGGCAATTTATAAGTTAGAGAAAGATACCGACCACTGGTGAAAGAGTACTGAACTTATTCTGGATGCTCAGAACATGAGGGTGACATGGAAAGTGTTCTTGGAGCAATTCCATGAAAAATATGTTTTGAGGTTAGTGAGGGTTGAAAAAGAAGCAGAATTCTTGACCTTGAACCAAAAGGATAACGAGCCATTTGACGAGTATTTAGTTAAATTTATCCGTCTCTCCCACTACTCCAGTTACCTGTGTTATCGAGATGATGAGAGGTGGATGACTGAGAAAATGGTTAGAGGACTAAAGCAGTCCTTAAGGGAGATGATTGCTCCCAGGTAGTTCGAGCACTTCAATAAAGCAGTTGAGGCTTGTTAAATTATAGAGAATAGCCTGAACCATCATTTGATGGTTAAGTTTGAAGGGAATTGAAAGACGCGCAACGGAAAATAAATTTAAAAAATTTCAATCCCTTGCCCGGATCTACCGATCGTGTTTAAGTCAAGTAGTAAGAAGTATTACCTTTGATGTTCGATTTCTTGGTGGCTCGGGGATTCCACCGTTCAGGATGCCTCTGCTTGCCTCCTTTGTCGTTCAAAGTCGACAACTCAAATCGCCTTCCTCTACTGGTATCCACACGAACAGCTTTCAATCACGAACGACGTGCTAGCGCCTTTTATCCGTCTAGGGTTTTTCGAAGAATCCGTCCTCCTTCTCTATTTCCTGACCGTCTCTTATCTGCAAACTTTTGCACTCTCACCCCCAAAACCCTAGCTCCTAATATCAAATATATAGGATGCTATAGGTATTATGAAGGATATTTAATTTCAAAATTAATCCTTAATTAATTCCAAAATTAATACAATATCAAATATTGCCTAATCAGATAAGAAAACAATTAAATAAACATGGTTTATATTAAATCCGTCCTACAGATTTAATTTACCTTTTTATTTAATTCAAAATAAAGATATGACGGAATTATATTTGATTTATTCTCATAAATCAAATTTGAAATATTATATTATATCTTATCAATTTAAAATTGATATATAGATTTAATTTATCCTAATAAATTAAATCTAAGATATATATATTTCTTATATATAATATGTATATATATACGAATTTATATATATATATACGTCCACCCTATATTATTCATTAAATCTGGACATATCTTAGATTCAATGAATCTGGACATCATAGCTCGTGTTGGGCTATTTTGTGTGCGACCCTGTAGGCCCATATGAAGTTGGCAGTAGGCTATTAACTATAATAACTCACAAGTCGTAAGCGGCCTCTAGCAAGACATCACGACTACCCAAATCATATGAGGACCATTGAACGATGTAACCTTTCATACAACCATATCACGTCCCTTTTGTCACACGACATTTTGGTCATGGATGAGGCATGGAGAACGTCATCCTCCTATTCATGACCGTTACTTTCTCGATCCCTGAGTAGTGTGAGTATAGAAATGGAACTACCTTTCCATTATAGTATGGCCATACATTTCTCAGACTCACTCATCGAGGGGCCCAGTAATATCTCTCTATGAATGTGAGGGACAAATTCCATCTTGACCATTCACATTCCTCCGCATGAAAAACCACTAAGCCTGAACATAGTCTTTATGATCACTCAGTCAAAAGTGACTTTTGACTAGGTCAAAGCTGAGCGTTTCTCATGTAGGAATCCATGATGATCTCAGGTCAAAGGGCACAGTGACATGGTTTGTATATGAGAGAAGCTTATGACTTAACCCATGCAGCTCTCTCATGGCGGGTCGATCCAACACCTTGTACTCTTACGTGTGCTTATGACTTTGATTTATATCTCTATATATCTTCAAAGTCATACTGGTCTTATTTCATCTCTGCTCCCACATAGATGACTGACCAGGGACATTTAGGATAAACGATGAGTTATCCAAGGATAGTCATCACAGTAAACATGCAAATAATATGATAACATAATTAATAAATTCATAAATCAACAATGTTCATAACACAATGATTGGCCCCTAGGGCATAATTTCCAACATCCTCCCACTTGCACTAGGTACAATCATTAATTTGCCTAATTCCCATTGACCTAACATGACGCTCATGCTTTGCTTGCACAAGCGGCTTTGTTAGAGGATCAGCAACATTGTCTTCTCCTGCTACTTTGCATATTTTTATATCACCTCTATCGTTGATTTCTCTTATGAGATGAAATCGCCTGAGTATATGCTTGGTCCTTTGATGTGACCTAGGCTCTTTGGCCTGTGCAATGGCACCACTGTTGTCACAGAACAAAGTTATTGGATCTGAGATGGTAGGTATCACCCCAAGTTCAGTAATGAACTTCCTAATCCAAACGGCTTCCTTAGCTGCATCAGATGCTGCTATATACTCAGCTTCCGTTGCAGAATCCGCTATAGTGCCCTGCTTAGAGCTCTTCTAGCTTACTGCTCCATTATTCAGGAGGAATATGTATCCCGATTACGATTTACTGTCATCCTGGTCAGTTTGAAAACTTGCATCTGTGTAACCAGTTACACAGAGCTCATCATCCAATCCACCATAGACCAAGAATAAGTCCTTAATCCTTCTTAAGTACTTAAGGATATTCTTGACAGCAGTCCAATGGCCCTCACCAGGGTCCTGTTGATATCTGCTAGTCATACTTAAGGCAAACGAGACATCCGATTGAGTACATAACATGGCATACATGATAGATCCTATAGCCGAGGCATATGGAACCTTACTTATGCGACCTCGCTGATTAGGTGTACTAGGACACAAATCCTTGCTGAGGTGAATACCATGAGACATGGGTATGAAACCCCTCTTTGATTCCTGCATACTGAACCTATGCAGTATTTTGTCTATATATGTGCTCTGACTTAGTCCTAGAAGTCTTTTAGATCTATCTCTATAGATCCTAATTCCTAGGATGTAGGTGGCTTCACCCAAGTCTTTCATTGAGAAAGACTTTCCTAACCAAGACTTGACAATCTGTAAGGTAGGAATGTCATTCCCAATAAGTAGGATGTCATCGACATAGAGTACCAAAAACACAACTGTGCTCCCACTAACCTTCTTGTACACACAAGGTTCATCAACATTTTGAAGAAATCCAAACCCTTTGACTACTTCATCAAAACGATGATTCCAACTCCGAGATGCTTGCTTCAATCCATAAATGGACTTTTGAAGCTTGCACACCTTACCAGAGTCCTCGGAACGCACAAACCCTTCAGGTTGTGTCATGTACACATCCTCAAGTAGCTTTCCATTAAGGAATGCTGTCTTGACGTCGATATGCCATATTTCATAGTCATAATATGTTGCAATGGCAAGGAGGATTCTGATTGACTTGGCCATTGCAACCGGGGAAAAAGTCTCATCATAGTCTATACCATGAGTTTGAGTAAATCCTTTTGTAACCAGTCGTGCCTTGTAGACATTTACACTACCATCCATGTTGGTTTTCTCCTTAAAAACCCACTTGCACCCGACGGTTTTTACACCTTCAGGCGGATCGACTAAGGTCCAAACCTGATTGTCGTACATGGATTGCATCTCAGACTTCATGGCATTAAGCCATTTTTCAGAGTTTGGTCCCACTATAGCCTCTTGATAGGTAGTCGGCTCATTATGCTCAATGAGCAACACATCACGATTGTCAGAAATCAGAAATCCATATCTCTGAGGCTGAAACCGTGCCCTATTAGATCTCCATGGACCTTGCGTGACTTGTGGAGTCTCAACAACTTGTTGTGAGTTATCTCCGGTTTCCACTTGTAGGTCTATGGTGTCTTGTGACTCTCGAACTTCTTTGAGATTTACCTTGCTCCCACTGGTTCTTTTAGAGATAAATTCTCGTTCGAGAAAGATACCATTTCTGACAACAAACACTTTGTTATCGGTGGGGTTGTAGACATAGTATCCCTTGGTTTCCTTAGGATATCCCACAAAAAGGCACTTTGAGGATTTGGGTGCTAATTTATCTGAGGCTTGTTGCTTAACATAGACCTCACATCCCCAAATCTTGAGAAAAGACAAACTAGGTTTTCTCCCAGTCCATATCTCATAGGGAGTCTTTTCAACTGCCTTAGATGGAACACGATTCAGTGTGAACGCAGCTGTCTCTAGGGCATGGCCCCAAAAGGATGGTGGAAGATCTGTTCGACTCATTATGGATCGAACCATATCTAATAATGTTCGATTTCTCTGTTCAGAAACGCCATTCCATTGTGGTGTTCCTGGAGGAGTCAATTATGAGACTATCCCACAACTCCTAAGATGATCAATGAACTCTTGGCTCAAATATTCACCACCCCGATCAGATCGAAGGGCTTTAATTGTTTTGCCAAGCTGGTTTTGTACTTCATTTTGAAATATCTTGAACATTTCAAAAGACTCGGATTTATGTTTCATTAGATAGATGTACCCATATCTGCTAAAATCATCTATGAATGTGATGAAGTACGAATAACCTCCTCTGGCATTTGTATTCATCGGTCCACACACATCTGTATGTATGAGGCCCAAAAATCAGTGGCCCTCTCATTGTGCCCAGTGAAAGGTGACTTAGTCATCTTTCCTAACAAGCAAGACTCGCAAGTATCATATGATTCAAAATCAAATGAGTTGAGAAATCCATCTTGATGGAGTTTAGAAATGCGTTTCTCATTTATGTGGCCCAGACGGCAGTGCCAGAGGTATGTCGGATTCAAATCGTTTAGTTTGACCCTTTTGGCCGTTATGTTATAGATATTTCCATGATTGAGTTGTTCTAAATTCAATATATAATGATCACCATGCAAATCACCATGAGCATAGAAAACATCATTACGATAAATAGAACATCTACCATTCCCAGCAATGGAAGTATAACCTTCCTTATCCAAATAAGAAAGAGAAACAATGTTACTACTCAAAGCAGGAACATAATAGCAATTGTTCAAAACTAACAAAAGCCTAGTGGGCAGAACTAATTCATAAGCGCCTACAGCTAAAGCAGCAACCCTTGCTCTGTTTCCAACTCGTAGGTCAACTTCGCCCTTCTTCAGCTTCCTACTGTCCTTTAGACCCTACACATTTGTACAAATGTGAGAACCACATGCAGTATCTAATACCCATGTAGTGGAAGTAGAAAGATGAATGTCTATAACATAAATACCTGAAGTGATAGCCCCGCTATCCTTCTTGTTCTTTTTCAGATCTTTGAGGTAGAGCTTGCAATTCCTCTTCCAATGACCAGGTTCATTGCAGAAGAAGCAGACTCCTTCTTTTGGAGGCTTTGCCTTCTTTAGTACAGGCTTGGTTTCAGGCTTGCCTGACTCTTTGGTCTTACCAGATGAGCCATGACCTTTCCCTTTGCCCTTGCCTTTGCCTTTCTTCTTCATATCCTTTCCTTTTTGAACCATCAAAACAGAACTGGGCTTCTTCTTAACACTCGGCTCAGCAGTTTTAAGCATCCCATGTAGTTCAGAAATAGATTTCTCCATGTTGTTCATGTTGTAGTTCATGACAAACTGGTCATAACTTTCGGGGAGTGAGTTCAAGATCAAATCTGTAGCTAACTCCTGGCTCATGGGAAATCCAAGCCTTTCAAGGTGATCAATGTACCCTTTCATCTTTAAGACATGAGCACTGACTGATGCACCTTCAGCCATCTTGCAGGAATGTAAGGCCTTAGTGGTCTCATACCTCTCTTGCCTTGCCTGTTGCTGTAACATTTCCTTGAGATGGACAATCATCTCATAAGCCTCCATGTGTTCCAGATCTCTTTGGAGCTCTGGAACCATGGTGGCAAGCATCAAGCATCCCCCATCGACAGAGTCTTCCTTATGCTTTGTGTAAGCATCTCTCTGAGCTTTAGGAGCATTGGCTGCTGGCTCTTCAGGAATGGGTTGATCTAGGACATATGCCTTTCTTTCTTGCTTGAGAACAATTCTTAAGTTCCTAAACCAGTCAAGAAAGTTTGTCCCATTGAGTTTGTCCTTCTCAAGGACAGATCGCAACGATAATGTAGCAGCATTACTAGTCGTCATGATTCTACAATTAAAATATGCAATTGAATTAGCAATCTCCCACTAAATATACAACCCTCAATGTAATAATAAGTGGGCTAAGATCCATATTTGGCTTAAACTTAAGTCCGCTTTGGCAGGACGCTTAAAATTAAGTTATTTAGGTAGGTAACACCTTTACTAATTACATCAAATGTAACTCTTAGATGTTCATGGGATTCTATCATCATATGATCCGGCATGTCTTAATCCCATCTAATGCCTTGACCCAAAACCGTTTTGTTAGTCTTAATTAAGTCAAACAATAACAAACATATGTGAGTAGCACTATTACTCTTGCTTATCTCCCCAACATAACTCCAATGCACCCACTTTGGTGGAGTCTACAAGTGAGCGATCGAGGTTTTCACAAGTGTTCCTTAATTGACGGCATTATGACTTAAGATTTCATTTAGAGGGCTTAACTATCTGGTTTACAAGAATGCAAGTATCGCAGTTGTATCTCATACAAGTAATATGCATATAAAACATACATATAGTAATATAATCATAAGATGCATGATTTTAAACGTGACTCAATGTGGCTCACCTACCCTAAGTCCCCTCAAGCCAATGAGAGGAGCTCTCTAATAAGAAAAAGAAAATTACATAAAGAAACCTCATTTTTAACATTGAAGGGAGTGAGATGAGAAGAGAATGTACATAGAGAGAAAGTAGAGGAAGGCACGACACGCGGGCCGTATTTAGAAAAATTACAACACTTGTAATCTAGAGCCACATTGTTCACTATACCAAACAGTCAAGAATCAATATTCATATTATGTGAAGGGCAATAGATGTTACAAAACTAAAACATTCATACACCAAGAAAAGGCAATATAGGTTACGATTAAGTCGCGCTACGATTAGGTAGCCACGGCGGTCCCGCTATCTTCATGACCGTCAATTAATCGATAATTCCAATTCAGTTTTCTTAGATCCCCATCAATTTTAATTGATCAAAATCAATTAATCGCACACACATGTATCACATACATGACCGCCTTACAGATAATCGCACACACATGTAACGAACGATTTCAGTTTCAATTCGGATTCCCTATATGTCGTACATAATCTCATACATTCATAACGATTATCTTCGCACAATGATTATACAATCTTCATGTCCAATTCGAATTACAGATTATACAATATGCAAGTTCAATTCGAATTACAGAAATAACTAGTCAAATGCAGCGCACATGATCGACCAAGAAATTTAACATACATTACATTTATCAACAACCGAACCTAACTTAAACACAGAACGGCACGGCTCTGATGCCACTGAAGGGAATTGAAAGACGCGCAATGGAAAATAAATGTAAAAAATTTCAATCCCTTGCCTGGATCTACCGATCGTGTTTAAGTCAAGTAGTAAAAAGTATTACCTTCGATGTTCGATTTCTTGGTATAAAGTTTACTCCCAAGTCAGAGAAGGGAGATCAAGGTGGTACCTCTTCTAATGCCAACAGGAAGAGAAAGAGGTCACGAGACAACCAAAAGAGTAAGAAGGGAGGTAAGTCCTCAAATGGCAAGGAATGCCCAACCTGCGGCAAGAGTCACGGTGATAGACAATGTATAGCCAAGCTGAACTTTTGCTACAATGCAGCAAGCCTAGATACTTCTTGAGAGAATGTCTGCAGAACACAGAAAAGGCAAGGCCACACATCCAAGGATGGGTATTTGCCCTCACAAGGGTAGAAGCCTGAAAGTCTCCAGAAACGATCCAAGGTACGATCATTATTAACAACTCCCCAGTAATTGCAATGTTTGAGTTGAGTACTAGTCATTCTTTTATCTCATATGCCTATGCTAAAAGAATTGGCTTAATTATGAATATGTTGCTATATGATATATATGTGTCCACACCAACACATAATAGGGTAATTACATCTGATGTGCGCTTAAACTGTATAGTTTGTTATTAGTACTATTATATTGCCTTAAACTTGATATGTATGCCTTTCATGAAATTGATGAGGTGATTGGATTGAATTGGTTGTCATCCCATAATGGAAAGGATAAAACCCTGATCCTACCCCTAAGTGAAATGGAGTTAAATCCGGAAGTTAAGTTAAACTTCATAACGGAAGCCCAGACGGGCAAGGGTATGATGAATGAAGCTACGTAAGACTAGCAGAGGTTAAGAGAAAAGTGTGTTTCATCATGATGAACCAAGGGAATTAGTGGTGATGAATGAATACAGAGTGATTACCAAAGGAGGTCGTAACTTCTATTATTACAAACAAGGATTCTCGTCACGACGAACAAACATAATAACTCTCAGATGTTGAGGTAGTATCTCAACAAGACACAACGACTTTTAGAGGTCGCAAAGAATAAAATAAGTAGAAGTCAGAAAGAGAGAGGTAGCTACTATTTAGGGTTATCAGATTCCCCCTCAAGAAGAAGAGTAATGATGAGGAGTTAAACAAGATGGTTAGGGGTTGAGTCTATACACCACTAAGAAGGTGTAGTGGCCAAACTCTTACAGCCTCGTTAGAGCTAGGGCACCATGATAGAGTAGCTATCTCAGGTCCTGAAATGGATGAATAAGAACTTAGAGATAGTAAAGTCAAGATGGAGAGCCCTAGTGAAATGTCTTAAGGATCCAGAAGAAGCAGACGAGATAGATAGCTATGCAGGGAACTAGCTTAGAGGTTGGCATGTTCCCTTTAATGTTAAGAGATACTCAGTCACTTGGGGTTTAGGTTAAGAGGCACCCTTTTAAGGGGATAAGGTCTTGGCTAGGAGTTTTCCTAGAGAAAGTGGGAATTAGTCCTTCAAATCAAAATTGATGTTGCTCAAGATAGAACAAGATACCCTATCCGAGTAGGAAAGGGAAGCAGCCGAGGCAAGACAAGCGGAGTGACTTCACCCAATGGAAGGATGATTAGCTAAGAACGAAGCTAAGCTTGGATGTACTTGAGCTTAGCAGAGTACTAGAGCAAGCAGAAAGAAGAAGAACCTCAAAAGTTCTCTCCCTATAACTTCCAGAAGCAGCTGCGAACAGAAAGAGAGGTTCTCTTTTGTAGGGATAAGATGTCTGGACGGCACGCTGCAGACATAGAAATTAATAAGAGCTTGCACTTCTTGTATTGAAATGCCAGGCATTATGCATGTTAGAGTATGCTCGTACTGAAAAGTAAAGTAGAGGAAAGAGAAGTTGCATAAGTCTTCTCTTTATACCATTCTAAAATAGTAAGAGACGGTAAGAGCAGCTGGAGGAATAAGAGAACTCCTAAAACAGATTGGCTTAGGCACCTAAAGAGACAAATAGGTGGCTTGCGGAATTAATGCAAGGCCTAAGAGAATGGTATTGGTTATTGGAATAGTTTTAGGGAATTATCAGTTAGGTGACCAACTGAGTGAAGGTGACTTTACTTAGTCCTGTAGTCTAAGTCTCCCAGGGATCGGTACCTCTTTGGGAAAATAAGGACCAAGGATGAGTTGGAGATATAGAAATCTCCTTTAGTTGTAAACCGGTACCGAGAGAGTACCCATGACTTCCTTGTAGATAACCTTATCATTGATTAGGTTGGGTTCAATTTCCTTCCGATTAAAAGAGGAAAGCTAAAGTTAGAAGAATTAGAGCCATAAGACCTGAAAAAGAGACACTCAGGCTAGCTCTAGATATAGGAAGAACCCCATGTGATACAGAGACAGATTGAGTATTGATGGGTAGATCCTTAAGATGAGGCAAGAGACAAGAATGCAAGCTGAAAAGACCCGACTAAAGATAGATCAAGAAAAGGGCTAAGATAGTAAAGTTTCAGGGTTGAGCCTATTAGAATCAGTGTCTCAGATTCCTGTCAGCACTGTTCAGTTAAGCATGCTTGGGCAAGAGTAACCCAATGATAGGTAACCTCTAGGAAGTAATGTAAGAGGGTGCAAAAGCTAGAAATATTAACCATTTTGGCAAGAATATACTAAGTCCAGCAGATAATGGAAGATGAAAGTTAAGGAAGCTGTTAGGCTATTGAGTGTCTTAAGCAATATGGTTTTAGACTAAGACCTGAGATTTACTTGAAGTTTAGAAGTCCTTATAGAAAGAAATGGACACTACTCTCAGATTCAATACAACCTACGATCTTGAATTCACTTAAGATGACAGTTTCCATGCAAGTATCTGAATGGCACCATATGAAGCACTCTTTGGGAGGAAGTGTAGATCTCTCTTGTGCCGGATAGAGCTCAATGAAAGAAGTAAGTATGGTCCCGATATAATAAATCAGACTTCCCATTAGATTAAAGTTATTCAGCAAAGACTTCTAACTGCTCAAAGTAGACAGAAGAGCTACCCAAACACTAAAAGAGACTGTTAGAGTTTAAGGTTAGTGATCGAAGGGTAACCGACAATGGAAGTCAGTCAATCCTTAAAGACTAAGAAGCTAAGTCTGAAGTATGTTAGACCGTTTCAGATTTTGACCAAAGCTAGACTAATAGCTTACAAGCTGGCCCTTTCCCTGAATTTGAGTCAAATTCATGATGTCTTCCATGACTCCCAATTACAAAAGTACCATCCAGACCCAACATATGTCATAAGTTATGATGATATTATGCTCCGAGACAAGTTGTCTTTTGAGGTCAGACTAGAGCAAATTATCGATCAAAAGGTCAAGCAGCTAAGAAACAAGTAGATTCTACTGGTCAAGGTTATCTGGAAAGGTCTTACACAGGAAGAAGTTATGTGAGAGATGGAGACTGAGATAAAGCAGAAGTATCCCAAACTTTTCTAATAAGATACACCTTAAATTTTAAGGACGAAATTTTTTTAGGGGGAAGAAATGTCACATCCGGCAGTAGGGTAATTAAGAAAAAGGAATATTCCTAAATAATTAATGGTAAAAAATGGCAAGGAGAAATAGAAGAATTTTGGTAGAAAATGATTATTATGATTTTCCAAGCCAATTATGAAAATTTGTCTAATTAAGGAAAATTGGTCAAAAATAACTATGGAAAAATATTTTCAAGTCTTAGAAAATTAATAAAAAATAAGAATAATATCCTTTGACAATTATATGGGATTATAAGATTGGTTTTATAACCAAATTACCCTTAGAGAAATTACAAAGGAATTTAAGGGTAATTTATTCTAATTTAAGGGCTTTATTTGGAAAATTCTAAATAAATATTTTTAAGAAGAATAAAATTCCAAGAAAATTCCTATGACACCCTAAGGAATTATAAGAGATTATGGAATTAAAAGAAGACCCTAAAATATCCAAGATTTTTCCTAATTCCTTTGAAAAATGAAAAAATCAATAAAAAGAAGGAAATTAGTTTTCCTTTTTATTTAATTATCAGAGATTCAATTTTGAGACAAAGAGGGAATTTTAGGAAGATAAAAATAAGGGGAATAAATTATAGATCTAATAGAAAATAATTACAGAGGTCAGAATACTGTAATTATAGAAAAGAATTTAAACCCGGAGTCAAAGTGCACTGATAAAGCAAAGACTAGAGTTTTGCAATTCAAATGGCTCACATTTTGCCATGTGTCTAGCCCGTAATGGAGAGGATTTGAATTTTCCAAGTGTCACTTCTCAAATGAAGAGGATTTTGACTTTTGGTAATTAATTTCCTTTGGAATTAGTTAATTAAGAAAAAGAATGCAAGATTAAAGGGGATAATGACACTTGGATTTGCATTTATAATGGTAGTTGGGATATTTTGGTTTATTAAAGAAGAACTCCTCCCCCTAATTTTATATCTTTAATTCTGCCAAGAGGAAACCAAGAGAGGAAAGAGAGAGTTCAAGGAGAATCTAAGGAGAAAGGCATCAACTTTGAGCATATAAGTAAGAATCAAGGTTAGTTTTTGGTTCTAAGTTGTGCCTTGCTTTGTTTATGTGAGTTGTATGGTTGAAAATCCTAGTTTCTCTTCTCCTTGGTTACTGGTAGAAATATAGATATGGTAGGGGAAGGAGTTTTGTTGGTTAGATTAACTTGCTAGAACACTTCAAAGCATGATAGTTCTTAGTGGTCACAAGTGGTTGTAGGTTCTTTTTGAAGTTTTTTTTATTGTTTCTCTTGAGGTTTAGTTCAGCCAAGATAGTAAATGGACCCTAGGATGAGTTTTTCAATGTTTTGATGCTTCCATTGTGTTCAAAATGAAAAATGGTGTAGGTTAAACATAAAGAACAAGTGATGGAAGCATTAAAATCAAAGTTGTAATTTTTAGATAATGAACCCTATAGGTTCGGTCAAGAGGAAACTGAAAGAAGGAGTTTTATTTTCTCAAATCCAAGCACATATTTGGAATCTACATGAAAAATCATGTAGGAATGAACCAAGAGGGAACTTTTAGGGTTTGTTGAAACAAACTCTAAAATTTAAAGAATAAAGTTGGAAACTTTAAGGGACAAGGGTTGTCCTTGAGTTGTGTTGTTGTTTTTCCATAGTTTGGTTGGTGATTCTTGCTGCCTTTTTTGTGAATTTCCATGTTAGGGTTTGACATTTGTAGAAACAAGAAAGAAGAACAAGAAAATCAAAGAGCATTGGATCAAGGTAGTGGGATTTAATTAGCCATTAATGTTAGCTTTGTATTGTTATTTATGGCATGAATGCTTGCTATTATATGGTTGAACTATGATGCTTGTGCTATGGTTGCTCCTTGAATTTGTTGTCATGGCCTTGCATGTTGAGGTTGCCAATTTATAAGAAGATTAGTTCTCCTATGATAGCTAATGTTGAAATGCTTTATAATGATGCATGTTGATGTTTTGGTTGATTGATCTTGCTACTGAGATTTCATTGAAATCTCATCCCCCAAATGCAATCTAATATTTTAGGGCCTAAAACTTCCAAGGGCAAGCTACATATTGAAGGTTAAATTATGATGTCAAACTATAAAAATTTATGGACTTTTGGTTATGTAAATATTCAGCTTGCGTAGTGCTGTAAACCTATTGACACAGCCAACTTTAAGTGATGTTTTGATTAATTTCCTGAATTCTTTTAAACACAAAATTTGGCATGATTGTAGATCACGTTCTAAGCCTCATTTTGATGGCTGGCTAACTATATGATTTTTAATGATTTTTTAAAATTAAGGTTGAAAATCTGAAAAAAGAATTTTTACCAAAAGACAGAGGTGACTTTCACAAAAACGTGATACTTTTTCAACTGAAATTGGTTTACGAGATTATTTTTTCTTGAAAGAGCATTCAAAGAGATTTTTATATAATTTTGAACCACTCCATTTTGATTTTTCTAGATTAAGTTATGAATTTCCAAAGTTGGGCTAGCAAAACTGGATTTTTACCTGATGAACAGTAAAAATCTAAAAATCAGTGTTTTTTGTGATAAAATTGAGCCCAAGACTATCCAATGTGGTCTAAAATAGTTTTAATTAAACTCTAAGTTGATACAATAATAAGGTGTAATAGTGGCCCACAAACCAAATCATAATCCCAAACTATTTTGGAACTGTATCAGTTATTATTCACTTGTTACATTCCATCCAAAAATACATTTCTCTCTATGAAATATCCCCTTTTAATATAAGAATATAAGCTAAAATTTTTTAGAATTTTTTCTCTACCTCTAACTATTTATTTTGAATTTTTTCTAATTAGACTTCTATTAGTAAAACCGTGGGGAAATAAATTTCCAAAAATGATTTCCTGCACTTCCAAGGCCTAAAACCAATTTTATAAATTCTCATAAATATCTAGATAATTAATTCTTTTTTTTTATTATGAGGCTTCTAGCTATTTAAAATGATTATTTCCCCCTAATTTTTCACTATTTTCTCAAAAAACCTCCGTATTTAGGAAATTCTGTGATAATTTATTTTCATAAAATTTCACTTTTAAGGCCTTTACCAAAGTTCCAAAACCTCTAATTCACATTTTTGCTATTTTTTGGGAATTTTATAGAATTTTTCTGAAAATTTTCTGTTTTGTCCTTCCTAGAAGATAATTTTGAAAATGCCAACCCAAGCCCTATCAGGGTTTTGTATCAAAAGTTGTTTCATCCTTTTGTCTACTTTCTATATTGGCCCTCATCCCAATTTTTAACTCCTTATGTCTAGATAAAATTTTTTTGGATGTGACAATTCCTTCCTCCTTTAAATATATTTCGTCCTCAAAATTTAGAAACATAACTTATATGAATAACTCTTGGTATCTAGCTTTCATATCATCTTCCCTCTCCCAAGTGGCCTCTTCAGAATAATCTTGTTCCCTAGTTACTTAACCTGTCGATCTACGATTTTAACCAGTTTTACCTCAAAAGTGAGGTTATTCTGCAACTCTATATCTTCATAATCTAAGATGTGAGAAGGATCTGGCTAGTACTTTTTCAATTGAGAGACATGGAAGACGTCATGAATCTGACTAAGGTTAGGGGGTAGGGCCAACTTGTATTCTACTAGGCTAATTCTTGACAAAATTTGGAAGAGTCCAAAGAATTTAGGCATCAACTTACAGGCCTTTATCGACCTTCCTATACTGGTAGTTGGAGACACCTTCAGAAAAACATGATCTCCAACTTTGAATTCCAGAGGCTTCCTTTGCACGTGGGTACAACTCTTCTGTCTACTTTGTGCCGTAAGTAGACTTTACCAAATCATCTTGATCTGTTATAAGGTTTGCTCCACCAAATTAGGACCAACTATCTTTCTTTCTCCCAATTCTGTCCAGCATAACGGAGATTTGCATTTTCACCTATATAGTGCTTCAGAAGGAGCCATTTGGATATTAGAATGGTGGCTGTTGTTGTAAGCGAACTTAGCTTGGGGTCAATAATCATTCTAGCTTCCTTTAAAGTCTATGGCACAAGCTCTTAGCATATCCTCCAGTATCTGAATAGTATGTTCTGTTTGCCTATCAGTCTGTGGATGATAAGTCTTACTAAAGCTTAGCTTAGTGCCCATGGCTTCCTGTAGTACTTTCTAGAATTTAGAGAGAAACCTTGGGTTCCTATTGGATTTTCAAGTATGCCATATAACCTCACAGCTTCCCTAATATATATTTATGCAGCTTCTTTGGTTGGTACTCTTTCTTTATGGCTAAGAAATGAGCTGATTTCATTAGGTGATCCATAATTACCCATATTGCATTGAAACCTGATGATATACAGGGTAGTCCCATGACGAAGTCCATAGATATGTTATCCCATTTCCACTCTAGAATGCTCAAAGGCTGTAAGGGTCCTGATGGCTTTTGATGTTTTGCCTTTACCTTTTGAAAAGTGAGGCACCTTAACACATAGTCTATCACGTCTTTCTTAATACTAGGCCACCAGAATGATTCTTTAAGGTCTCGATACATTTCAGTCATGCCTAGATGTATAGTGTATCGGCTCTTATGTACCTCCTCTAGAATTTGCTTCTTAATCTCTACTTTAGAGGGAATTATACTTCAAAATTCCTTCCATAATTATCTCATCGTCCCTCATCTCATTTCTTAGCACCTTAGCTTTAAGAATATCAGCCAATTGATCTCTCTGTTAGGCCTCTTTTATTTGTTCTATGATTCGTGCTTTGGCTTTCGCAATTCGAATCTAGCCCACCATTAATTGTATCTGGCCAGTGAGATCCCAATCTCAAATTCTTTCAATTAGTTCTTGCTCTTTTATCATTAATGACACCACTTACACTGTCTTCCAGCTTAATGCATCTGCTACTACATTTACTTTTCTTGGATGGTACTTTATTTGATAATCAGAATCTTTAAGTAACTCCATCCATCTTCTCTGTCTCATGTTAAGTTCTTACTGGTCCTGCAAGTGCTTGAGGCTCTTATGATCACAATACAACTTTATGGTTGCCCCATATAGATAATGTCTCCAGATCTTTAAAGCATGTATAATCACTGCTAACTTAAGGTCATGTGTAGGGTAATTTTCCTCATGAATCTTTAGTTGTTGCATTAGTACACATCACAATCCTTGCTTACTCACATTTGTATACACTACATACAGCATCATAGGATTGGGGATTATCAGCACGGGGGTCTAGGTTAACGTCTGCTTCAACTCTTTGAAGCTAGCCTTACACTTAGCATCCCAGTTAAAGGGTTGATTCTTCCAGGTGAGCTTAATCAGTGGTAGGGCAATCTTGGAGAAATCTCATATGAGCCTTCTATAGTAACCTGCTAATCCTAGTAAGCTCCTAACCTTAGTTACTCTCTTGGGCCGTTCCCAATTCAACATAGCCTCTACTTTGCTTAGGTCTACTGCCACTCCTTCTTGGGTAATTATGTGACCCAAGAATTTTACTTCATTCAATAAAAATTCACATTTACTTAATTTGGCATACAATTGCTTTCCTTGTAACGTGCTCAAGACAATCCGCAGATGCTATTTATGCTCCTCTGGTGATTTAGAATACACCGGGATATCATCAATGAATACCACCACATATCGATCCAAGTACAGTCGGTAGATTCTATTAATATTGTAGGTATGTTTGTCAACATAAATGGCATCACAAGAAATTTGTGGTGTCCATACCTCATTCAAAAGGTAGTCTTCGGAATATCTTCTACCTTTATCCTTGATTGATAATAACCTAACCTCAAGTTGATCTTTGAGAATACAGTGACTCCTATCAATTGATCTAATAAGTTGTCAATTCTAGGTAACGAATATTTATTCTTGATCGCACCTTATTTGACTCCTAGTAGTCTATACATAACCTCAAGTTGCCATCTTTCTTCTTTGTACACCCTATTAAGACATGCTGGGGCATATGAAACCTTTCTCCAATAGCTCCTCTAATTGCTTTCTTAATTCTACCATTTCATTTGGAGCCATTTGATAGTGAGCTTTAGAAATCAGATTTGTTCTGGGTACTAAATCAATAGCAAATTCCACTTCCCTTTTAGGTGGCAACCGACTGATTTCTATTGGAAAAACCTCAGGGTAATCACATACCACTAGTATATCTAAAATGCCTTCCTCGATGTCTGTTTTTACCAAGAAGAATACTATGTAACCTCAGCAATTCTGTGATAATAAGATTTAATTTCACCTCTGCTTGAGGGGTAAACTCTTGGGTAGGAAGGATTAATTTTTTATATATGCAGTCGAGGAGGATATTTTGTGAAGATAACCAGCTCAAGCTAAGAATATATCAATATCATATAAAGGCATGCATATAAGGTCTAATGTAGTACAACAATGGGCATACCAGACAATACAGTTTAAACAAATGGCAAAAGTTAAAATTTTACTTCTAGTGGGAGTGGAAACACATAAATCATAAAGCAACGTGTTGATAGTTAGATCTAAGCGCCTAGCACAATCATACAAAAATAAGTGGCTGGCACCCGAGTCAAATAATACATCCACAAGGTAACCATTAACAGTAACCATGCCTTGGATCATCTTAAGTTCCTTACGAGCCTCTTCGCAATTGAGGGCAAATACCCTGCCCTGAGCTTGAGGTCTACCCATACTGTCAGCACTTTAACGGCACTCCCTGGTAAAATATCCAAACTTTTCGTATTTGTAACACACGTTCTGACCCATAGTATATGGCCTATCTTTGTGATTTCTGCCATAATGCTCATACTCTCGTCCTTGGCGAACATTTTCTGTACCTCCTCATCGGGCTCCCCGCCTAAACCTTTTATTCCTATTAAACCTCCTCTTTTTCTTGCTGCCATTGAAGGAGGTGCCTTCTTGACTCGCGTTTGCTCTTGGCTTCTCAACTCTTAGGGTTGCCTTAGCCAGCTCTATATGATTCTAGCTATTCTCAGTGATACAGCAGACTTCTATGCCTTATTAAAAACCTCAAGTTTTCGTGGTGCCACCTTCTCTCTTAATTCGGTCTTTAACCCTCTGATCATCATTTCTATGAACTAGCATTTTATTGTTCATGTACTAGAGATATGTGGAATACCTGGACAATTTAATATACCTAGCCAAGTATTCATCAAATAGTTCATTGGTTGCCTGTTTGATGGTGAGAAACTCTGCCTCCTACTCATCCTTGACAGAGCGAGGAAAATTCTTCAAGAAAAATTGTTCCTTAAAGACTTCCCAAGTGATAGGGCTTGTATTTGCTTGGAGGACCAATTCTATATTCCTCCACCATTTGTCTGCTTCTCCTTCTAGTTTATATATCACTATCTGAGCCTTCCTTTCAGATGGATAGTCCAAGATGTTAAAAATCTTCTCTAGCCGAGTTATCAGTCCTCGGCCACTTGTACATCAAACATTACCTCAAAAGTTGAAGGGTAATGCTTCCCAAATCTGACAATCCACTACTATAGTGTATCAGTTTCTTTAGCAGGTTGTAGTCTTATAGGAGCCGTTCCCTGTGGTTGTTAAGCGGGTTAGGCTATCATGATTATACCTTACTCGGGTTGTTGTAACTATGCCGGTGTTATTGCTACTGCTGTAGCTAGAGCAGCATCTCTTTCTTATTCATACCTAGCTTGGGTTGCTTATATTTCTTGCATAGTTCTTTGCTGTTTGTCTAATCTCTCCATGATCCTTTCTATTACGTTGATAGGGGGTCTTGATGATTCTCCCCTCATTCTAGATCCTTGTCTTGTTCTTACTACTTTGTTGTTTCTTCTTAACGACAAGAGGAATAGAATTATCAATTTACATAAAAGTTACTTTATATTAACTTTCTATTCGCTTATATATACAACACAATTAGCAAAATATTTGTCTAAGTTCTAGTACAGCCCATCACAACCATATCATATAGTTATCCATAATCGCATTAGAGAAGCAGAAAATGAAAAACAGAGTATAAACAGAGATCTCTAGGTCATCTAGCAGCTGGTCAAAAGTGCGGGACATAGGGCAGTTACACATCTTCCAAAGCTCTTCCTGCTAGACCCGGGTAGTTGGTAGTGTATACATCAATACCCGGCACCGAAGGGTATCATCTATATCTGGATCCTCTTCTAGGACTTCGTTATGCAGCAGTCTCAAATAAAGAAGTAGTCTAGATAGGTGGTAGCATACTGATTTTGGTTTTGATCGATATGTCTCCCCAGCTCGACAAATTCTCTAAAGAGGTTGTCATACCCTTTAAAATCTTTCTTTACTAGTAAGGGCCTCTTCTTAATTGGCAGGTCTTTAGATTTGATTTGTGTAGGTTTGGCCATTTGGATCGATACTACCCTGATCATGGTGGGGCTTGCTTCATTTGGGCTAGGTCTAGGCCTCGTGATATTTTGAGCGTCACCATCATCAAGCTTTATAATCTCATTGGAGTCCTCCTTAGAATAGATGTCTTCTATTTCACTCAGTAACTGATAGTACCTTGAGGGCGGAGTAGGATCATCAAGGTCTTCGACATGAGGATGGTACCACTCTGGGTATGGCTCCCCTAGCATCCTCTGATTTACCGTCTCCCTGGAGTCACTATTCTCACAGCAGGTCATTTCCTTTCCTGTACTTAACTCAATTTATAATACACAATCCAATCAGAGTAATCCAATTCACAAACAATAGATAACAACCAATCATAATTCACAACACATATCAATTAATACAGTGTAACCAAACAAAGCCAGAACCTTTGCTCTGATACCAAAAAATGTCACACTTCCTTTATTACCACATTATATGACAATTAGAACCCTTTAAGATCATTATATAGGCCTTAGGTGTGAGAAAATCCCTAAAAATTCAAAATTTTTCAAAATCTCAGTCTGAGTTGTGACTTGGTACTTTTAGGTCATGACTTGAGGTTAAAGAGGCAACCTTTGCTACCAGGTTGCAACTTGGGATACCCAAGTTGTGAGTTGGGGTCATAGAGAGAACTCTGGTACTACTCACTATGCACTGAGATTTTTGTAAGCTTTCAAAATTCATAACTAAATGTAAAAAAATTGAAATGAGGTGGTTCCAACTTTTATTTAAAGCTTGTCTTGTATACATATGGTTATTTTTCCAATTTCCAGTATTTTAGCCCAATTTTAGAAGGGCATATCTCTTAGCACAAAACTCTAAATTTAGTGATCTACCACTTGTTTTAAAGCTAAAAATGAGACCTATAAGTTTGTAAAATCTGAGGTCCAAATTCAATCATTTGCTCACTATTTTATGTGCCACAAGATTATCATTGGTTAGGGTATTTTCATCTCCTAATTCATGGTTTCTTGAATTTCTTTCTCTTTTCCATACACCAGACCATTCAAGCATTATATAATTCAATATTCTCAACATTAAGGCACATCATATATACACATGGGTACAAGTCAACAATATCTAAGATCCATTATAACATTATATTAAAATTCATCAAAATATTACATAAAGTTCATATATCATGAAATTTACATAGCTTCCTTAGTCCAACACTAGCTCCTTGCCCTTGTCCATGGTTAATCCACTTCCTATTTGATACATAATTTAACATAGGAGAAATGAGGTTTCATAGAAATCTCAGTAGCAATGAACTATAATTTTTATGTTAATCAAGCAATGCATAATGTATCTTGCCAAAACATGTCAAAACATCTTTAAATTGCATATCATACTTTATGCTATGAAGTAAAACCAACATATGGTTATCCTAACATGTCAATATGCAATTGGCTAAAGCATATTAAGCACCATAAAATCAATCATTCCACAGCATAATTCAATCAACATAAAGCAACCAACATGAATACATTAAGCAAGCAAGAAAAATGCCGAAATTATGGGTTCAATGCTACCTTTGATGCTTAATACAATTCGGTCTTTTCAAGAAATTAAGGCTCCCTTTGATTTTTCTCCACAATAACTATCAATCCAAGTATAATTACAGGCTACATTAACAATTATTCAAACTTAAACACCAATGCTCTACTTAAATCCCCCTTTTCTTTGATTTTTAACACAATTGTTTCTCCTTTGATTCTAATAACCTCTTAACTCATTTCTATATAATTTTACCAATGCTCTACTTAAATCCCCCTTTTCTTTGATTTTTAACACAATTGTTTCTCCTTTGATTCTAATAACCTCTTAACTCATTTCTATATAATTTTTCATGCAGAATTCAAATATGCAATTAGATTTATGAAAATCAAATTCTTCCCCTTTCAACCTATCTTGGCCAAATTGGGGTATATAGGTTTCAAAAATTTCATTTTTTATTCTAATGATTTTGAACACTTCCCTTTAGTGTTTCCCTACACAAATACACATTTTAAACCCATTAGAATCATCAAACTATAGTAAAACAAACTCCTGCCCCAATATTTCTTCTTGGCCAAAATGAAGTGTAAGAAAACTTAACTTGGTTTTCTTCCAAAAATCAACCTATACACTACTTAAAACATGCTTATTTCACTTCATACTTAAGGTCTCCACCCTTGCCTAATTCATATCCATATTGATTAAATTTATGGCAACAGAACACCTCCAAAAATAATTCAATTTCCTAATCAAAACAAGCTTTAATCTTAACCAAACCAAAGCTCAAACATACCTTAGTGAATCCTTGACTAAAGGTTAATGATTCCTTGTCCAAGAGCACTCAACAAGTTTAGGTTTAAAGCTCAAGAAAACATTTTGACAGAACCTCCCCCTATTTTGTCAATTTTCTACCTATTTTTGGGTATTTTGAGGGGATGTTTATAGACCAAATAATCTGCCACATCCCCTCTTATTTAGGCACATAAGAGTGCCACCTAACAGGGGCACCTGGCTGCAGTCAAGAGCTGAAATTGTCCAAATCATGTCAAGTGTGAAATCTCTAGAATATTCCAAGATATTAGTGTGAAAATTGGGTTAAATTCCAATTTAATTAAGGGTCCATATTTTTGCACAAAATTGGGCCTTCTCTAAGCCCAATGTGAGTGCCACTTATGGTTTAGGATGGCCTAAAAAGATAGCCCACAAACCAAATCACAATCCCAAACTATTTTAGAACTTTATTGGTTACTATTCATTTGTAACATTCCATAATTTTTCTTAGCCTCCAAAAATACACTTCTCTTCATAAAATATTCCCTTTTAATATAAGTATATGATCGGAAAATTTTTAGAATTTTTTCTCTGCCTATAACTATTTATTTTGAATTTTTCCCGATTAGACCTCTATAAGTAAAACTGTGGGGAAATAAATTCTCAAAAATGATTTCTTGCACTTCCAAGGCCTAAAACCAATTTTATAAATTCTCATAAATATCTAGATAATTAATTCATATTTTTTTTCCAAAATTATTGATGCCTCCAACATTTAAAATGATTATTTTCCTCTAATTTTCTATTATTTTCCAAAAAACCTTAGTATTCAGAAAATTTTGTAATAATTTATTTTCATAAAATTTCACCTTTAGAGCCTCCACCGAGCTTCCAAAACCTCTAATTCACATTTTTACTATTTTTTGAAAAAATTTTAGAATTTTTTCAAATTTTCCTGTTTTGCCCTTCTTAGATTGATAATTTTGAAAATGCCAGCCCGGGTCCTATTAGGGTTTCACATTTAAAGTTATTTTGTCCCCCTGTCTATTTCTATATTGGCTCCCATTCCAATTTTTAACTCCCGATGTCCAAATAAAATTTTTTGAGATGTGACAAGAGGAGTTGGATTTGGTTGATTTTGAGCTTGGAAATAGATTCTACATGCAAAATTGTATGGGAATAGTATGTTGAATTAATTTTAGAAAGGTTGAAAATCAAATTCAAAAGTTAAAAGTTAATATAGCTACAAAAGAACATAGTGTTGTTGTTGTTAGTTACATGGCTCTAATGAGTAAACAGAAATGATGTGTTGATGCATTTAGTGTCATAAGACAACATCAAGGAAGAGGAATCTTAAAGGTTGAACAAGTCACCTCAAGATTGGTCGGAAAAGGGAGCCAAAGAAGGCAAGAGGAAAATTAAAGGTTATAAGGTAGTGGATTTACCCTCTTGAATGCTTAAGAGGTATGCTTGTGTGTTGATGATGTTTGATGATAATTTACAAGCATGATTGCTTAAATGTTGCTCTATGTTTTGTTTAATTCATGGCCATGAGTGTATGCAATGTTAAGCACATGAATATGTTATTATTTTCAAAGCATGAAAGTATATGAAACAAAAATGCCATACACTTGCATTTGTCTTGCATGCATTTAGGTAATGTTTATTAATGAGATTATCCTGAATCTCACCCCTATCATATTTAAATGACAACATTTTAGGGACTAGAATTGGCAAGGAGAAAAGGAAAATGTGAAGGTGCCATAAAAGAAGTTGAATCATGAGATGTTGTTAATGTATTGATTTTTGCCTCTTAAACAATGCATGATGATATTGACATGTATGATTGAATGAGATAATGTATAAGAATGTTTTATGCAATGATAGATTGGTATTATTTATGTATGGAAATTATTATGAATTGTTAACACAAGTTAAGGGGATAAGGTACCCTTAAGTAAGTAGTTAACTTGAGATAAAGCAAATCCTAAGCAAATGAATGAGTTTGTTTATGAAAGCTAGAGAGCAATTAGTACACATCCAGTGCTTTAAAATAAGTGGTAGATCACTTGAATTGGATGTATATATTAGAAAATATGATTGATCAAAGTTGGCCAAGAATTCTCAAAATTGGCAAATTGACCAAAGAAACAATAAACTTTATGTATTAAACTGTGCGAATTGAGAAAATGATTATTTTCCCTTATAGAGGATTAAAAGAGCTCTAAATAGAAATTTGAACTACCTTGATAATATTTTTCTAGAATTAGTTATGATTTTTCAAAGTCAGACCTAAAATCTGGAATTCCAAGTGAATAGTACCTGAGAAGTAAGTTTTACATTTTCAATCTATAGGCTTGCAACGCAATTCACCAGAACTTTAATGCTTCTGAATATGTACTCTGAGGAGTTAAAGGATGGATGTTATATGTTGGTATTAGGGCAAAGGTTTTGGCAGGGTTCTAAAAAGATTCTCGCAGGGTTCTAGCATGGCTCAGGCAGAAGTTTAGGCAACCTGGTATAGAAAACAATTCCTATTTAGGTACGTAACGGGTTACTAGGTATGGTCCTACTAGGATTTTGAAGTTGAGGTGATTCATGCAGGGTAAATGTGCCCAGAGAAGTATCAAGAGTTGAGGATAGACTCTTCTGTACAGTAAAGTGTAAGAGATGATCACAAGATAGTGTCATGAAAGATAGGTAGCCACTATTTAGAGTTTATAGACTCCCTTTTGAGAAAGTAATAGTTTTGAGCTGAGAAAGCTAAGCCACACAGGGGTATGAGTCAGTGCTGGGGTAGGGGAACTAAGTGGCAATCTAAGCCTTAATTAATCGGTGTGAACTCGATAGAGATAAGGTAACAAGATGAGAGGTTTGAGGTTTGTTCAAACCCCTAAAAAGAGGTAGAAATTCCTAAGGGATAGTAAACCAAGAGGGATAGAGATTAGATGAAACATCCTACCTTTAACCCCTCAGAGTACACATTCGTAAGTGTTATGGTTCAAGTAGGTCAAAATACAAGCTCGTGGATTAAAATTTCAACATAACTACTCAGATTACTATTCACGGTTTAAATTCAGATTTTAGGTCCAATTTTGAAAAATCATAACTAATTCTATAAAAATTTTATTGAGGTGTTCTAAAATTCTACAGAAAGCTCCTTTAATTTTCTTTAAGGAAAAAATATCAAATTGGACTTGTCCATGACCAATTCATACGGTTTAATCAATAAAAATTACTATTCATTTGGAAAAATTTTGGAACTCTCAGATTCTGTGCCTTAATTCTGAAAATTCATATCTCCTTGTGTACATATCCAATTAAGGTGATCTAGCTCTAATTTTAAAGCTTAGGATGTGTACTATAAGTTTGCCAAATTTTGTGGCTTAACTCATTCATTTGATAGGTCAAACTGGAGCTACAAACTCACTGCTCCATGACCTACGTTTTATCCCTTAACCTCTTTTTACTTTAATTCTTTCTATTTCTTTGGCATACATAAATTGGCTTTATACTTTTGCAACCATCCTCATACATTTCTATTCATCCCATAAATATTGTAATTAAATACATGGCATCATTGGCATCCATAACATAAATTACATAATAGGAGAATTACACATTGAATAATAACATCATTTATTAACATCAATAATTCTCCACTTTCTTCTCCTTGACTCTCATGCCATCATTGCCCACCATTGATTGACCTAAATGGTTGTTTAGGGAGGGGTGAGATTTGAGAGAATCTCAGTAGCAAACACTACCCATAAGCATGCAAGACATAATGTAAATGTATGACATAATATAATGTCCCAAATATTAACATGTGAATGCCATGGAAAGTAAGCTAAAGCATTTCATGCTTTCATAACATATTGCCAAGGTAAAGCATAACATAAACTTGCAAACATAACTTTGCAAAAATTTCATCATAGCTTAGTCATATCATGGCAACACAACTACATCATGCAGGCATACATATCAAGCAGACAATATATGTAAATTTACTATCTTGTAACATAGCTTTCCTCTTGCTCTTCCTTTGATCCCTTGTCTTTCCAACCTTATGGATTTTCAGTCAACACCATTAAACATCCTCTTGGATGTTCTAAGGTGCTAACACATCCATACACAGTGCCAAACATTTATTAGAACCAAGACACCAACCTATTTCTTACTTGGTTCTTTCTTGAACATAATTGAATTCTAACTTTTGAGTTTTAATTCCAATCATCCTAAAATTAATTCCACATACTAATCCTACATAATTTTGTATGTAGAATCCATTTTCAAACTCAAAACAATCTAATCCTAACCATTCAGAATAGGCAAGGCCGATGATAAGCCTCATTATTTGCATATATTTTTAGCCCTAAACTCATGCTTTTGCCATTTATATTTGCATACTTTGGGTATAATTAGCTTTCATTATGCATAAGAGTTGGTGAAAGGAATTATGAGGTTTTGCAGGTGTTTTTACATGTTTTTATATGATTTTATTTGTGTGTACTTTTGATCCCTGTTTTGGTGTGAATTTTAGGGAGTTTCTCTAGTATTTTTCGCCATTCTGTCTGAGGTGCCACGACGGATTTGGGAAGGCGCCGCAGTGGATGTCCAAGGGTACTCTCGGTCAAAGGCGCCGCAGCGGATGTCCAAGGGTACTCTCGGTCAAAGGCACCGCGGTGGATGGACAGATGCACCACGGCGGACCAAAATTTTCATGAAGCTCAGGATCACTAATCGAAACGACACCGTACAGGCCAGGCGCCGTGGCGGATGGACAAAGGTGCCGCGGTGAATGACAAAAAATTTCAGATTTAAATACAGAGTCGCGCGCTACAACCAGAGGACCTAAGATTCAGTTCTTCATTCTCTCGAGAGGCCGATTTTCTTGTTCTCTCCGCCTTCTCTCATTTCTCTCTTCCATTTTCGTCTAAATCCATCATTTTCCACCAATCATCTATGAATCTTTCATCAATTCTTGCTGTTTCTACTCCAATTCAGAGTATAAGTAGCTGAATTTCTAAGTTCTCCTAGCAATGAAGCTGACCTGAGTTTATAGAGCTGAACAGGGAGTCATTTCAGATGTAGTTTCTACTTTTTATTCTAAGATTCATTTGTTTCAGTTGAACAATTGTGGTTAGAATGAAGGTTGAATGATTAGATTTATGTTTCTTGGAATTTAGATCTAATTGAACATTCAGATGTGAGTTGTGTCCTTTGATTCAGTTGAATGGAGGATTCTCTGTTGATTTGTAAATCTAATTCGTTTTTACTTGGACTTTTGTTCTGTAACTCTGAATTTTGATTGAATAAATTGATGATTCACAGTTGTGATCATCCTTAGAGAATTGCAACTTGCTTCTCAAGTGTTCTTGTCAAGTGATTTTCCTTCTCTACAGAGCAAGACAATGAATCTAGTAAGATAGTTGTTTCTGATCTGTGTTTAGAGAGATTTAAGCAGTAGCTGAATCTATCCATTTAATTGACTTTGAGAAACTCCAAATTATAAGATTGAACAAGGAAGGTTGAATAAATTGCTAGGGGAACTACTATCTCTTATCTGAATCTCTTTTGCATTTTAGACTTTTTCTTAATGTTACTTTTCATTGGATTTATTTCTTGTTTCAATTTCTCTTTTCTGAAACTCAAGCTTTCATCTTGGTAATTTGATAATTAAAGTGAATTGTTAAGAATTGAATCACAACTTAAGGCTCCTTGAGAAGAATGACCTAGGTGTTGCCTCACTTGCTGCATTTCCCTAGTAAAATTTTGATTACCTAGCGACAAGGTTTATCAGCCGAACAGAATCACAAACTAAGGGAAAGTTGGATTTCTTGCAAAATGAACACAGAACCACTTGATTCTTGTTGTTTCCAAGCCTTTAAACATGCTTCTAACGTCAATTTCATCTTCTGCTATTCTAATCAATTTCGTGCAGCACCTCCCCATAGGATTTCAAGCTCCCAAAAACCATTAAAATCTATAACCAAGCTCAACAACAGCAAGGGTAGTGAAAACTACATCAAAAATGGCACACATACCTTGTTTTAGAGCTCGACCTAGTTTGGGACCACTTGGCCTTTCTTTCTCCCTCTTCTTTCTCTCTCTAGAAACCATTTTGTAAGAGCTTCCCCATAGGGACAAGGAGCTTGAACGAAATGGAGGGGTGGCGGGTATTTATAGAAAACAAGATTGAATCTCGGCCGTTGATCTTAAAAATACATGGCTTGATCTGGACCGTCCATGTTCTCTTTTTATCTTGTGATGACATGTGTCCTATGACATCATGCTTACCTCATTAAGCCACATGTCTTTAATCCAACCGCACACGTGTCTTGCATTCGACCGTACACGTGTCTTGCATTTAACCATACATGTAATACCTTCTTTTCCCATCTAACCATACACTTATCTCTTCCATATTTCTTCGTCATTTTGGCATTAAAATAGGAAAGAAATTAATATAAAATTCGTGCAAAATATAGCCCTTAGGCATTTTTCTACCTATTTTGCCATTCTGCACCGTATCGGGTACTTTTTTTTAGTCCTGATTGACCCGGTACCACTGGGACATATTCTGGCACCATTTTCTCATCTTAATTAAGTACATAGGTGGTGCCATCTTAGAGGAGCATAGATGAAAATAATTAGCTCTACTGACAGGCTACTTAACCTTACTGAGTCATGCAGTAGAGATTTCACTATAACGGATAGACAAAAGACTGTTTAAAATATTCTCGTACTACGTTCTGATTTTTATGCTGTCCATAAATATCTTCTGCTAACTTAGCATGATGACTTGTAGGTGTTATGATTGCATTTGGTGACTTAGCATGATGACTCATAGGTGTCATGATGGTCTTTAGATATTTTCTTTCCCCTTTTCCCAGAAATATTATTAAATAATACTTAATCGGGGTTATCTTCTCCGAATTCTTTCTATCAGCTCATAACTTTGTTGATCTGTCTCTGGGTTTTATTCTTTCCCTTTCATAATGAGAAATTCCTTTAATTTTTCTCGGGTTAAAAGTCAAGCTCTAGAGAGCTATTTTGACTTTCCCTGAATAGGTATATATATGGTTTAAACTTAATTAAAGCTAACCTTGCAGTTTCTAGGGAGAGAATTAATTTTACAATCTATGTAAATTTCTCAACTACTGTTCCCTAGTTTTTCTGATTATTTGAGGCCATCTCATAGCTTAAATAATTCAATTTAAGTTACTATCTCAAATTGTCTAAAACCCTGGAATGACTTTAGGGCATTTTCGTCATTTCTAGCATTATATCGGCTCTCAGATCCTATTCCTATTTTTCTGGAATTTTTCTAAGTCATTTGGGCCCTTTTTGCTAACTCTAAGCATTGGCCGACCAGAACTTTTATTATTTACAATTAGGTCCCTACTTGGCCTAGGAATCTTTTCCTTGCAATTTAGTCCCTCCTCAGGCCTAACCTTCAGAACCATCTCTTGCAAGTTTATGGCATAACCTCTGGCCCTTAGTTGTTTCCAGTTCATCATTCTTTAGTCCCAGAATACTATTGTTTTACACATTTACCTTTGAAAAATTTCTTTTTCCTTCTGAGGGATCTCTAGGACTTTCATTGTATTGGACTTAGTAATCTTTCTTTCCTTGTGCTATTACTTGTATCTATGAGCCAAAATTTGGAATGTTACATTAGATAATATTGATTGATGATGAGTTAGGTACCTGACTTAAACACAACACAGCAAGGTGGTTAAATATTCATTGTGGAATGTAATCAGTGCATGATGATCAATATTTGACCATAGGATGTTAGTGGTAGTTTCACCCAAGAAGGGGGTGAATTAGGTGATATATAAAAATTTGACTTTTTGAAATAAACAATTGAAAAACACAAGGGAAGCAAGTTTAGAAGGATTTCATTAAAGATGAATAGAAGCAGAACACAAGGGAGTTTATATTGGTTCAATCTCAACCGCTTGACCTACGTTCGGTTCTTAGAATGCCTTTGAGTTTTCCACTAATCTCCAAGATTCAACGGGCTCTTGGTGCTACAGTACATCAATTATGTCACTCTCAATCACTCCCTCTTACTACCTATAGGGTTACAATCCCCTCAAGAGTCCCATACTCTTGAGTCACTCATAGATTTGAGTATAGAATAATTGCAAACTCTCTCACAGAATATATATGATAAGCACTGAAGCTCAAAACGTAAAAACAAAGTAATAAATGCAATGATTAATTTTCACAGATGGTAGCTTGATTCATCTAATGCTCTTCACACTATTTATATTAGAGACTTTTAGTTTTTCGTTAGACACAAGAACTTGTAGCCATTGGAATATCAATTGCGTGTGTTCGGCAGTTACAACGGTTGTTCATAATAAATGCTTCTGACACTGGGTTGAGCCTATAATATAACCGTTGTGCTTCATAATCTATTGAAGTGTCTTGGTAATGGTGTAGGTTTTCTTCTCAAGTGATTATGAATGAATAGCAAAAGAGATGTTGATTCATGAAATTAATACAGGATATGAAAATCATAAGGATAATAAGAAAGTAAAAAGAACCAATTTGATCGAAGTCTCGATTGATAATGTTATCGATTAATAGTAACGGAATCAGACTTAAAAGAAGAGAATATTTATCGAAGTCATTATGGATCATTCCTTTATGGAACATGTGATCGATAAATGATAAATTACATACAAAGTAATTTTCGTCAAGAAAATACTTCTGAATTCAGTGTAAAGTTTGTTCTTTTAAACACTTGATGCCTTCTTTGCTTTTTATAAGAAAATAATATGAATAATGAAGGCTAAAAAAAGCTTGAAGATAAGATAAAAATATATTTTCTAAAAGATCATTGTGAAGAACAGTTTAAAGAAATGTGTTTGTAATTTATGAAATAGATGTTTGATAAACACTTAATCAAACAGATTATCAATAATATGAATAATCGTGTAAAAATACTTTGAACTCGTTAATTTGAAACATTATTGATAATATCATGATCGAATAGGTTATCCAAAAGTAGTTCTAACAGACTTAGACTTATATTATAGAAGAACATGATGTTGATCGATTAAATGATCAATAATTAAATTATTGATTAAGTTATCAATTAAATGACCAATAATCAAATTATTGATTAAGTGATCGATTATTGTCAGGGAAAACTTGATTTTCAAAAAGGGACTTGATCGAATAGCTAATAGAACAACAAAGGAAGTTTTATTAAACAATTTTAGAATAGATTATTGATAAGTAGATGATTAATGAGATGATTGAAAAATCATAAAGCATTCTAAACAGTATGAGAGTCAAAGCAACTTACCACTTATCTGACATATGATCGATAACCTCTTAATCGATAAAGTGATCAATTAAGTTCTTGTTAACAATGAGAAGGATTATCTTCTTTACCTGATAGCTTATCAATCAGATGATCGATAATTTCCTGAGAGTACTTATGTTAAAATAGTTTTACCAATGATCGAACAAGTGATTGAGCAACCTATTTATCTATTAGCTTATCTATCACAACGATTTTATCTAACACATGATTGATAAATCTTAACAGTATTTGAACTCATAACACGTGGTCAATTATCTAGCACATATTTAATCAACTAATGATTGATCACATGATCGATTAGCATAACGAGTATGTAGAGAACTTAATTATTTATTTTGTTATCACCAAAACCTTAAATCTAACATAGGAATGATTGGTCAAGAGGTAAAGGAAGTTCAAAAGAGAGTAGAGTCAAGCAAGATTCCATGTGAGGATAGAGTTGAATAGAAATAAATAAGAATGTGATAGTTAATGGTTGCACTAGGAACTGATATATATAGAGAGATAAGTAAGTTCGCCATGATGCCTAGAGCCTGATGATGCTCAAATACTTGATAATTTTAGGGACTAGATAGTATTCTTTTGTGTCCCTAAGGCGTTTAAGAGCATATAACCCTAGCACTCAAGCCAGTGCGGAGTCCAAGAGATGGAATTCCCACCGACAAAGACCACTGTGTTGGAAATTGTGCCCTAGGGGCCAATCATTATGTTATGAACATTGTTGATTTATGAATTTACTAATCATATTATTTGCATGTTTACTGTGATGACTATCCTTGGATAACTCATGATTTGTCCTAAATGTCCCTGGTCGATCATCTATGTGGGAGCAGAAATGAAATAAGACCAGTATGACTTTAAAGATATATAGAGATATAAATTAAAGTCATAGGCACATGTAAGAGTACAAGGTGTTGGACCGACCCGCTATAAGAGAGCTGCATGGGTTAAGTCATAAGATTCTCTTATATACAAACCATGTCACTGTGCCCTTTGACCTGAGATCATCATGGATTCCTAGATGAGAAATGCTCAGATTTGACCTAGTCAAAAGTCACTTTTGACCGAGTGATCATAAAGACTATGTTCAGACTTAGTGGTTTTTCATGCGGAGGAATGTGAATGGTCAAGATGGAATTTGTCCCTCACATTCGTAGAGAGATATTACTGGGCCCCTCGATGAGTGAGTCTGAGAAATGTATGGCCATACTATAATGGAAAGGTAGTTCCGTTTCTATACTTAGACTACTCAGGGATCGAGAAAGTAATGGTCATGAATAGGAGGATGACGTTCTCTATGCCTCACCCATGACCAAAATGTCGTGTGACAAAAGGGACGTGATATGATTGTATGAAAGGTTACATCGTTCAACGATCCTCATATGATTTAGGTAATTGTGATGTCTTGCTAGAGACCGCTTACGACTTGTGAGTCATTGTAGTTAATGGCCCACTGCCAACTTCATATAGGCCTACAGGGTCGAACACAAAATAGCCCAACATGAGTTATGATGTCCAGATTCATTAAATTTGAGATATGTCCAGATTCAATGAATAATATAGGGTGGACGTATATATATATATAAATTCATATATATATTATATATAAGAAATATATATATCTTAGATTTAATTTATTAGGATAAATTAAATCTATATATCAATTTTAAATTGATAAGATATAATATAATATTTCAAATTTGATTTATGAGAATAAATCAAATATAATTTCGTCATATCTTTATTTTGAATTAAATAAATAGGTGAATTAAATCTGTAGGATGGATTTAATATAAACCATATTTATTTAATTGTTTTCTTATCTGATTAGGCAATATTTGATATTGCATTAATTTCGTAATTAATTCAGGATTAATTTTGAAATTAAATATCCTTCAAAATACCTATAGCATCCTATATATTTGATATGAGGAGCTAGGGTTTTGGGTGTGAGAGTGAAAGCACTTGCAGATAAGAGACGACCTAAAATAGATAAGAGTGGACGGATTCTCTGAAAAAAAACCCTAGACAGACAAAGAGGCGCTAGCACGCCGTTCGTGACTGGAGAGCTATTCGTGTGGATACCGGTAGAGGAAGCCGACCGGAGTTGTCGACTTCGAACGAAAAAGGAGGCGAGCAGAGGCATCCTAAACGGTGGAATCACCGAGCTACCAAGAAATCAAACACAGAAGGTAATGCTTCTTACTACTTGACTTAAACACGATCGGTAGATTCGGGCAAGGGATTGAAAAATTAAAGTTTATTCCACTGCGCGTCTTTCAATTCCCTTCACACTGCTTATGTGATTAAGTAATTTTAGCGGAGGGGCTCCCTTTGACAGGGATATGACATTAGAGGAAGGTATCTTGATAGAGATTGAGTACAAAAAAAGTCTTGGCCACGAAGTACCTCTCTGACATTGGACGGGGTTAAAGGATGGACATGATAATTCCGTACTCTCTTCCTCTTGTTCTTCAGCTATTCCTTGTCTAATGCCATTGCCTATCAAGAAAACAACAGTGGCATCCCAATCAACTTAGTAATTTCATTAACACTTTAATCTAAAACCATAACCCTTTAACCTTTATTTTAGGGTTTTAGTATTATCTTCTTTAACTTAACTTTCACATGCTTTTCCTACGTGATTTTTTATGTAGAATCTATATACGAACTTGGATTTATAAAATCCAACTCCTTCCCTTATTTCTAGCTTTGGTTTAGCAGTACCCTATTGGAATTCAAAAATTCAATTTTCAATTTTAGTACTTCCAAATACATGTTCTTCACATATTCCTACACAATTTTACCTCCTAAACTCATTGAAAGCATCAAAATAGCAAAAATCAAATCCTACCTCAAAGAATGAAGTCGGGCCAAAATGATACCCTAGGTTTCACAACTTGATATTCTTGTAAAAACAAGGTTCAAACACCATTTTCCAACCATTTTCTGTCCCCTAATCCATACACAACCTTTAAATCATCCATATCTCATCATGAACCAAATTAAAAAGCACTAAATCCTAGGGTTTCTAACCCCTAACTTCTATCAAAACCATATTTAAAACTATCAAACCATAGGACATCATAAACTAGAAGAAAATCCAAGCTCTTACCTTAGTTTAGCTCTTGATTTGACCTAAGTTTGGCTTGATCTTCTTCTCCTCCTTCTTCTTTCTCAACTTGGCTAAAATTTCTCTCTTCCCATACTCCTTGGAATTGGCTAAAAATTTGGCTAAAGGGAAGGGGAGAAAGTATATATAAACTTAGCCTAAAAGTTTACCAGATGGTAAATTGTTTAAGCTACCATTTTACTTCCCTAACACTTGGCACAATCTTGTTTTCACTTTCTTCATGAGTCGGCCACATAATCCTCATTAGGTGTCCCCCTCATTAAATGAAAATGCCACCTCATAGGACACTTCAAGTGCCACCTATCACACATGTGAAAAAAATCACAATTTTTTTATTTATAATTTCATTCTCCCAAGCCTAAACTTCAACAATGTATATTATTCCACTTAGGTCCTCCCCCCTTATTTGGCACCATTTTATGCATAACGAATTAGAAAAATTTTGTCCCATCAAGCTTATGACTATTACATTGTATAATCTCACAATATCAATTGAATTTTTCTTGGATCATGTTAAATTCACCATTTCTAAAAATTTATTTCTTTATGCCAATAGCTTCCTTTTAATGAACAAAGTTTTCTCTAATTTTCTCATATTTTATTTTGACCTATAACTCCTTCAATTAATTTTTTTTAAATAAGTCTTTTACCAATATAATTCGGTTTTAAATATTTTGAAGCTAACCTCTACATCTCTAGAGGCTAGGAATAATTTTAAAATTCATAATAACTTCTCAAATAATTTTTCTCATTATTTCATAAATTATTGAGGCCTTTATGTATTTTAAATAATTTAATTTGGCCAATTTTTTCCTATTTAACCAAAATTCCATGAAATTACAGAAAATTTCAAAATAAATTATTTTCATGTTATTTTTTTCTTATCTTTCAGGCCTCAAACACTGTCCTAGACCCTTTATTCTATTTTTCATGAATTTTTTAGAATTTTCAAGAATTTTAATTTCTAATTTACCCTTCCTTGACCGAAACTTTTCAAAATGACAGTTAGGTCCTTCCCTAGGTTTTACTTCAAAAGTTATTTCGTTTACACTTCTACTACACTATTTGGCCCTTAGCCAATCCTAAATTCCTTGCTTTCCATTTTAAAATTAATAGGATATCACACGTAGGGTGTAAGTAAAGGTTGAATTTTGATGATTTTGATACTTCTAATATACTTGGAATGAAAAATTATATTGGGTAAAGGTGAGAAAGTAAGTTTGGAAGCATTTAAATTGAAAATAAAAACTATGAACCCTAAGACCCTAGTGTTTGACCAAGGCTTGCTTATGGGAAATGAGTTAGATTTTGTTTAATTTGAGCTTAGAAATGAATCCTACATGCAAAATTATGGGACAATAATATGTGGAATTAAATTTTAGAAAGATTGGAATCAAAGTTTAAAAGTTAGAGGTTAAAGTATGTTAAGAGAAAAGTATAAATGTCATTGATTTTATGGCTCTAATAAATGAATAGCAATGATGTGTTAATGTAAGTAGGGCCATACGGCATCCAGGAACATGGATGAGAAAGGTTTATCAAGCAATCTTGATGGTTGAAAGTAGAGAAAATGTCACACCTCACTTTATTACCCAATTTTACATCAAGTGGGAGCATTTAGAACCATTTCTCAAGTCATTAGGTTGGAAAATTTGAATTTTTAAAACTTTTATCTGGAGTTACTATTCATTATAACCTTAATTTCTCCAAACTTTGAAAAAATCATAACTAATTCTAGAAAAATCAAAATGATATGGTTCTGAATCCTACTTGAAGCTTGCAATGAGCTCTTTAAGGAAAAAAAATATAAATCTAGCTCGTGTGCCCCGTTTCAACGTTAAGTTGCACTGTTCATTTTGGTCATTTTTCTAATTTTCCAAAATTTATGCCCAATTTTGGAAGGGCATAACTCTTTATACAAAACTCCAAATTTTATGAAATGCCACTCATTTTAAAGCTAAAAATATGATCTATTAAATTGTTAAGTTTAAGATCTAAACTCTATCATTTTCTAAAAATTTTGCTTGGTCAAATTTTACCCTTAAATAAGTCAACTTTCATTTCCTTTTTACAAAACTAGTCAAATCAAAACCATGGCCACTCAAACATCATTCAACCATATCATAAAGCATGTAATAAGTAATCCTTCATAATTTACAAGGTTCAAAAGTTATCTACATGTCAATTCACATACATTACACAACCTAATTATAAGTTCAACATAATTTCATGTAAATTTCACAACATTATTCTTCATGGTGGCATCGCTTCCTTGCCTTTAGCCACACCATTTGGATATGTGAAGAACATGTGTTTGGAAGTTAAAGGTTAGAAACCCTAGGGTTTGGTGCTGTCCAATTTGGTTCATGGTGAGATATAGATAACGTAAAATCTGTATATACATTAAGGGATAGAAAATGGTTGGAAAATGGTGTTTAAACTTTATTTTTGGAAGAATTTTAACTTGTGAAACCTAGGCTTACAATTTGACCAGACCTAGTTCTTAGATCTAGGTTAAAAGGTTAGGGTTTTAGGTTAAAATGCTTAATGGAATTTTTTAACTTTTAAGTTTATTTAGAATGCCATTGTTGTTTGCTTGATAGGTATCGGTATTGAGCAAGAGAGGGCCCAAGAATATGGACAAGGAATTAAGGAATTAAGTTTGTAAAGAGGTATCAAGAACTTATAATTTTATTATTGAATTGCATTAGTTGTTTTTGTTGTGTGTATGTGCCATCACGTGGTTGAGTTATGGATGATAAAATGTGTCTAATTCCTTGTATTGATGCCTTGACAAATATGTTGAGTTGAGTTCCTGAATGGTATGTTATGTGCTTCCTTTTCATGCCATGATAATGTATAAGTATAATGCTCGCATAAAGCATGAACTAACCTTGCATTATGATACTATAATTGATTGTTCTTTGCTATTAGAATTTCTTTGAAATCTCACTTTCTATATGAAATTGATTAATAGGCGTTGGCTCATCAAAGGATAAGGGAAAAAATGTGGATACTTAAAGAGTTATGTTTGAAATATTATGCATTTCACATGTTATGTAATTATAAGAATTATGGATTTATGTAATCATTATGATAAATGCTTGTATGGATGATGCTTCCAATTCTCGGGAGGTGTTATTGAATGCCTAATATTTTCTGGTTGATTGGTTATGGATGAATATAAAAGTTAAGGATTTAAATTCATAAGTTAAGGTAATTAAAAAGGGTTTATATGCCTTAAAACCCTAATTTTTGGCTTGCGACTTTTCTAGGCAAACGATAGAATTCGACCATGAAATTTGGTGAGCACAAATTTCACATCCTAAAAGTAGTATAACACCAAATTTGGAGTTGTATATGAAAAGTTATGAATTTTTGAATTTATGGTAAAAATCTGAAAAGTTAAAATTGACCAAATAAATAGTAATTTTTATAAGCAAAATGGGGCCTGAATGGAATGAGTAATAAACTGGTGACTACTTTTTTAAATAGATAATTGAAAGAGTTTCAAATAAAACTTAGAACTACCTTATTTCAATTTTTATAGAATTAGTTATGAATTTTTAAAGTTGGCAAAATTTTTAGGATTACCAAGTAAATAGTAACCCGAGAATGAATTTTTCAAAATAAGGTTTTTCCAAGCCTAATGTGTAACATCCTAACTTTTAGATCTAGAAATACCAGAATTAGCCTGAAATGGATAGGCTACTAGGCCCCATTTGGCAGAAGTCCCAGAAATTTTCTAGAAGGACAGAGGGATTCTTAGGGATTAAATTGAAAAGGAAAAATTTTCTGGGATTGAGAAAGGAGGAAATTAGAGACTCTAGTGAAGTCTCAAGGCCCAGGAATGAGAAATGGAAATGAAGGTAGGCCAAAGGTTATGCTAGAGATCTTAATGAGGTGAATTATGAGGTTAAGCCAAATCAGGGACAAAATTGTAATTTTGCAAAGTTTCAAGCCAAAAAGTGTAGTGATGGAAAGTAGGCTTGAATACTTCATAAAAATTTTAAAAAAAATATAGGAATAAGGTCCAGAGGCTCGTATAAGGCTAAAAATGACAAAATACCCTTGGAAGGAATTTGTGGAATTCCCAGAATTTTGGCTAATTTTGAATATTAAAAGAAATTGAATTATTTAAAATACAGGGAGGCCAAGATAATTGGACAAAAATGGGAGAAAATACTTAAGGAGTTATCATAGGTTTTAAAAATAATTTTATCCCTAGAAAGTGAAGAGGTTGGCTTTAATAGAATTTAAAGCTTATTTATATACTATTCGGGGAAAGTCAAAGTTAATTGTCTAGAGGTTGATTTTTGACTTAAGAAAAATTAGAGAAATTTCCTGTTATGAATAAACAGTATTGGTTGTGATATCCTAAATTTTATTTTAAGATTTATACAAAAAAAATTTTAAAATTTTTTAAAAAATTTAATTAATTTTTTAAAAATAATAATAAATAAAATAAATTAATTAATTATTATAAATTAATAATATTTTATTATTACAAAAAAAAATTTTCACTAAAAGTTCAATGGAAGTTGGGAGGAAGGATTTATTAAGGGGAGTTCCCCTTAATAGATGTGTGAGGGGTATGAAAACATACCCCCACACTTTCAGTTTTCCTTTGAGAAAGAGAGAAAGAGAGCGAGAGGGAGAGCAAGAGTAGAGCAGCGGCCATTGTGAAGGAGAAGGCATGTTTTGAAGATAATTTAGGTACATAAAATTACTTCTTTGTATCAAATTTTCTTCATAAGTATTTTCTATATATTTTAAGCTTTCTAATGACAGTATTACTATAATAATCAGAGAAAATTTTGAAACTTATATATGGGATATGTTTTGAGTTTTGATAATAGATGACTACAGAAATTTAGAGGTAAATGAGTAGTTAATTTTAATCAGTTTAGATTTGCCTATTTGTTAATTTTAGTATTTAAAAAATATTTTTTAGTTGAAAAATCTATTATGTATTAGATACGTTATATTTATACCAATCAAAATTATATTAAATAATTTATTTGGGTTGTTTGACATATTATTGAGATTTTAATCGGTTTATTTTACTTATTAGGTGACTAGAGGTTTTCTGTTTTAAAGAAGGTCTTTAACTTCAGTTTACCTTGAATGTTTTCTTTTTACCGCCGCCCCCTCATGATTTTCATTCCTTCTTCCTCTCTCTTCCCATTGTAGCGTCGCTCTCTATCCTATTTCTTTCTCCATTGTTACAGATCATTTTGGTAAGAAAACTACTTCTAATTACAAAACTTTCTTCATGAAAGTTGTTCTACTCAGTCAAATCTATCTAATGATAGTAATTTTGTGTTGCTTAGAGAAAATTTCTGGTATAGAGTTTAGAGCAAGTATTCAGTTTTGATGAGTGTTAATCATAGTATTGTAGATCTCTTATAGTGGATCATTGCTATCAGTTTAGATTTGTTCATTTATTGGTTTTAGTATTTAAAAAATAAATTTTTAGTTAAAAAATCTGTTATTTATGAGAATATCATATTTATACCAACTAAAATTAAGTTAAATAATTTATTTGGATTGTTTGACATTGATATTTTAATCGGTTTAGTTTTATTTATTGTGTGAATGGAGGTTTTAAAAAAATTATTTTACCTAAAAATTTTATTATTTATGGAAATATATATATATGAGATAGTTATACCATTAAAATTTTGATTAGATTATTTATATATCATTATTTGAAGTACTATTGAATTTTTGATGGTTTAGTTATGAGGTTTAAACTTCAAATGGCATTTTTAGAATTTAAAATATAATAATTTCAGATTTAGAAATTTTGAAAAATTCTTTTTATTAAAGTAAATAATCTTGAGGATGTAAATAAATAATTTGGCTTGTTAGAAAATTATAACTTAGTTCTAAAGTACTTAATTTTGGGTTATGAGAGTTGTGGGAATTTAGAGTGAAAATTAAATTAAATTAGGAATTTAACTAATATATAAGCTTAATTAATTAGTTAATTAGCTTATATTAATATGTGGGTATATTAATTGTGTAAATTAATCATTGGTTGAACGAAAGACTGACCTCGTGATAGTCCTTTTTATTGCTTTGGAGAGAGGTAACTACTTTCCACTTGTTGTATGTGCTAATATATTGTTTGTGAGTATTTTGCTATTTTAAAATAATGATGTGTTATTTGGAACTTGAGTAGATATGTTATACCTTTTGAGTTATGAAAATTGTCTTGTGAGATTTTTGAAATTTTGATTGAGAAGTTTGAAAAAAAAATATATGATTCATATCTTATGGATTTTATTGAGAAATGATTGAGATATTTTTCGTTATATTGTGAATGATTGGTTGTTATTTGAATTTTGGATTAAACCCTATCCTACCACGTGGTAAGGCCGTCATTGGTACATATTGGTTGGCTTTCTTCATTCCCAAAGTAAGAGATAGACCTTTATGGCTTCTTATTCATCCTCAAAAGTGTGGGATAGGCCCATAGTAAGGGATAGACATTTATGACTTCTTATTCGTCCCCTAAAGTATGGGATAGGCCTATATGTTTGATTGATCTCCTATAGTGAGGGATAGACTTATGTGGCTTGTGTGTTAGCCCCCGTAATGAGGATCTGGATGATTGAGATTATCTAAATATACAATTTTATATTTCTATTGATATATCTATATTTCTTGAGATTTAATAATTATCCCACTTGACACCTTACAAGCACATTTTAGTACGTATGATAAGTTGGAAAGCTGATTATTGAGGCGTTTGTCTCACCTCGTGGTTTCTACTATCTACAGGTGATAGTTCGGGTGATGATCTGTCAGGGAAGGCCTCGGAGGCTTAGTGTGCTGTTATAACTTATGTAGCCTTCCTTCTTCTGTTTATGTGCTGATTTATTATATATTGCCACATATAGCTCATCTACTCTGATGTTGTAAACTAATATATTTGATTACTGCTAATTGATGAGAGGGTCGTTAGAAGGCCAGAGGCCCCTAATGCTTTGCACATAGCACTCTTTTGAAAGTATGAGTTTTGTTTGGGTTAAGGGTTGAATGGTATTTTTGGACTTTAGAAGTCCAAGGCCCAAGTTGATAATTAATATTGTTTATGACATAAGTTTATTTCTTTTAACCATGATAGTGATTTTATAATTTTAAGATTTCTCCTTTTGTATCATAGTTAATCTTTTAAATAAATTGTCTGATGTAATCTAAATGGGTTTTTGGAAGAAAGGTTGTCACAACCATACACAAGAAAAAAAGAAGAAAAGTTTATCATACCTAGTGTTTCTCCTTGCGGTTCATAGGTGTTGTTGTGAAGAAGAAAGATAATGGCTTGAAGCTATGTACTAATTACTATAACATCCTAATGTGCAATTATAATGAATATATTAGTGTTTCAAATTTTAGATTTGCATGAAAATTAAGAGTTATTATTCTTGATTAAGGTTAGTTGAGGATTACCGATACTAAGAATGATAATTTGAAGTTATATCTTTCAACATTTAGAGCAATCTTAGAATGTGAAAATTTTGATGGATGTAAATTAGTTGCTTGGCTTAGATAAAATGTTTAGTTAATTTAGTTTTGTTGTGATTTAGGTTTTTGGTGATTTGGAGTTATGGTTTGTTGTTAGAAGAAAGGCTTTAATGAAGATTGATGACATGATATTTTGAAATAAGATTTAAGGATTGGTTTATGTTTGTATAACTAAATATTTTGGGATTTAGTATGCTGGAGGTTAATAGTTTTGAACGTAAAATTAGGAGTTGTTATGAATGGTTAATATTAAGGTTGACTAATGGGTTTAATGGGCTACTTAAGTAAAGGGATTAATTATTATACCTTTTGATTAAGGAATTGAAATTGGATTGACAGCTAAATATTTGGAGTTGTTGTGGATTGTGAGATGTGAGGGCTCGAGCTTGCATTCATAATGTTTTTCTTAAAGGTTTAGAGATATTATCCTTATGGTACCAAATTTTAAGATCTTTAGTGATAATAAAAGTCTAAAGTACCCAGTAAACCAGGAAAGTTGATCAACGACAACATAGATAGATAGAATTCCTTAAAGACTATGACTTTAAACTTAAGTATCACCCAGTTGCTGATGCATATGAGTTTAGAGGAGTACTACTGTTTGGGGGAATTAAGAGATCTCTAGGTGGTGCCTAAGATATCAATTACTTTATAGTCGATTTTGGGCGACTATGAATTCTTTAGAGATTTGAAGGTAGCACAAATAGAAGATGATTAATTATTGAGTATTTGAGAGGCATTGGGAAACGGTGATGTGCTAGATTATAAAATTAGAGAAGAAGGAATCTAAAAATACAAAAACAAAAAACAAAAAAAGAAGAAAATTTACATCCCCAATGATGAAAAGATTAAAAAGACCATTTTTTGAAAGAGGCTCATTGGAGTAACTATTCAATGCATCCAAGGATAGTCACATATTGTTAGCAAAATTTGCCTACAATAATAGCTACCATACTAGCATTCAGATAGCATCGTACGAGGCTTTATACAAGAAAAAGAGTAGATTTCCAATTTGTTGGACTGAATTAGGTGAAAGAATAGTTATTGACCTAGATCTAGTGGACATCACTACCAAAAGGATTGAGTTCATCAAGCAGAAGTTGTTGACGGCCCAAAGTTGACAGAAAAGTTATACGGATTGTTGGAGGAGACTTTTAGAATATGAAGTGGATGATTTTGGGTTTCTGAAGGTTTTCCCTATCACAAGTGTTAGTGGATCCATCAAAGCCAAGAAGCTTACGCCCCGATTCATAGGCCCTTATATGATTTTGGAACAGATTGGACTTGTTGTGTGAAGTCCCATATATGCTGGAGAAGGGAACAAAGCATGCCTTTCATGTGTTGTAGGGCATATGACACCCCGCTAGTGGACTAGAGAGGGAATCCATAGTCTGGTCTTGTGCTCTGTGGATTTTGGCTCTCAAGTAGTATCACCGGAACTCATACCTTTTCAAGAGATCTTAATAAGCAGATGGTCTTGTTCCTTAATTGTTTGGTTTCATTAGATAGGTCAAATTCTCTCGCAACTCGACCTCTTCTGCCTCAATAACATGAGACAGATCCTATTGATACTTATTGAACTATGACATGTGGAACATGTCATGTAAACTGGATATATGTGGCAACAGCACAATCAAGTATGCAACATACAAGGCTCAAACATATCGTTCCTTATTAGTTGCAGTTATTCATTTTGTGTTGCGGTGCTTATCTTTTATGGTGTCTTGTATTCTTAGGCGGGGACAGATGGTAAGGTCTAGAAGGATTGATCCTACTAAAAATTAGAGATCACCCTTGATTGAACAATCTTAACATCAAAGTGGAGAGACTCCTTTGACGTAAATGAGAGAGATGAGGATTACCGTAGAGGATAAACGGATAAGAAAATTTGAAGAAGACAAGGCTAGGAAGAAAGAAGAGTATACAAATTGCAATAATGGAAGCCCTAACCAAAATGGACATGCGGTTATGAGCATTGAAAACTCGGGGAGGTGGGCTAGTCATGATGGTGTGAATACCAAAAAGGCTTAATGGAAAATGCTCAGGGGCGATGCTTTGCTCATATGAGGCCTACTAGAGGAGTTGGTAAGGGGGTTAATCAGAACTTAGGAAAATCGTAGAGGAATAGCAGTGAGAGCTATAAAGAACTTGCACAATAGCATTACTTATAGAGAAAGCAAATCCATAAGAGCCATAAGAGTCGGAAAGAATCTGCATGATGGGGTTACTTTCAAAGGAAGTAGCTAAGTGTCACATCGAGTAATATTTAATTAGGAATAAGGATATTCCTAAACAATTAAGGGCAAAAAATGATGAGGAGAAATAGAAAATTTTTGGTGGAAAATAATTATTGTGATTTTCCAAGTCAATTATGGAAGTTTGACTAATTAAGGAAAATTGATAAAAAATAATTACGGAAAAATATTTCCAAGCCTCAAAAAATTAAGGAATAATAAGGATAATATTCCTTGAGAATTATATGAGGATGTATAATTGGTTTTATGACCAAATTACCCTTAGAAAAATTACAAAAGAATTTAAGGGTGATATAAGCTAATTTAAGGCCTTTTATTTGGAAAATTCCAAATAAATATTTATAAAGAGAATAAATTACAAAAAAATTCTTATGATGTCTCAAGCAATTATAAAAGATTATGGGATTAAAAGGTGACCCTTAAATATCCAAGATTTTTCCTAATTCTTTTGACAAATGGAAAAATAATTAATGAGAAGGAAAATAATTTTACTTTTTATTTAATTAGTGGGAATTTCAGATTGAGTTAAATAGGGCATTTTGGGAAGAAAAAATGAGGAAAATAAATTATGGATCTGACAAAAAATAATTACAAAGGTCAGAGTACTATAATTATAGAAAAGAAATTAAACCCGAAATAAAAGTGCATCGATAAAGTGAAGACTAGAGTCTTACACTTTACTTGGCCCACAATTTGCACCACTTGTCAAGACCCTAATAGATAGTAATTAAAGTTGTCAAGTGTCAAGCCTTAAATAGAGAGGACTTTGACTTTTGGAAATTAATTTCATTTGACATTAAGTTAATTAAGAGAGAGATTCAAGACTAATTAGGGAGGTGACACATGGCATATCATTAAATATAGTGGTTAGGATATTTTGAGCATTAAAGAGAACTCTCCCTCCCCTAAATTCAGATTGCATTTCGGCTAAAGTGAAGAAGTCTCTTGTCATCCATATTCTTGAGTTCAAGCAAGGAGAAAGCAACTATCTTTGATCAAGTAAGCTTAGAGTTAAGGTTAGTGGATGATTATATGATGTTCTTTACTTGATTCTCTTGAGTTTGAAGGTTGAAAATTCTGTTTTTCCTCCTTGAAGTGTGCTGGCTGAATTAGTTAATGGTTAGGGGAGTTTTGTTGTTAAACATAGTTAAAACACTTTAAATCATGATGGTTTCAAGTGGTTTGGTGTTGCTTTTGAAAGATTTCTCGGTTGGTTTTCAAGAAGGACTGTTCAACCAATCACAAATCTTAAAGGAGGAAAATTCTTTTCTTAAATCCAAGTGCATATTTATATTCTACATGAAAAATTATGTAGGGTTGAACTAAGAAAGAATTTTTAGGGTTTAAAGAGACAAAGCTCCAAAATCAAAGATTCAAGTTTAAGTGATTAAGGGTTACTTGATTATTGCCTTTTTTTTGGTATGGTTGATAATGTTGATGCTTTTTTTTATGAATGGTGATATTAGGGTTTGATACTCATGGAAGAGAGGAAGAAGATCAAGGAATCAAAGAGCTTTTAGATTAAGGTAGTGGGATTTAATTACCCATTAATGTTAACTTTGCATTGTTTATTGTGGCATGATTGCTTGCTATTGTATGGTTGAACTATGCTTCTTGCATTTTGTTGCCTTGCCTATTGCATGTTGAGGTTGCCGATTATAAGAAGATGGGTTCTCCTATGATAGCTAATGTTGAAATGCTTTAATAATAATGCATGTTGATGTTATGGTTGATTGATCTTGCTACTGGGATTTCATTGAAATCTCATCCCTCCCATATGTAATCTAACATTTTAGCACCTGAATCATCTAAAGGGACGCTACAAATTCAAGGGTAAATGTGGTGGTGAATCATGGGAAACAATTATATTTTGGTTATGTATAAGTATGATTGCTGTAACCCTAAGGAAGTTGTCGACTTGGAGTAGTGTTTTGTTTAAGCTTTTGAATGAATTTAACCAGAAAATTTGGTATGGTTGAAGATCACGTCTTGAGCTTCGATTTGATAGGTAGCACGTTAAAAATAGACAACTATACCATTTTTGGTCAATTTTCAAATTTAATGTTCAAAATCCAGAAAAAGAATTTTTACCAAAATAATAGTGGTAACTTCCACAAAAATCTGGCACTTCCTCAAAAGGAATTGGTTCATAAGATTATTTTTCATTGAAAGAGATTTCAAAGAGCTTTTCGCAAAATTTTGAACCACTCCATTTTAAGTTTTTTAGATTAAGTAATGATTTTTCGAAGTTGGGCTAGAAATCTAAAACTTACCAAATGAATAGTGAAAATCCAAAAGTAACGTCCTAAATGTGGTTTTTGAGCTCAAGACCATCCAATATGGTGTAAAATGGTTCTAATTGAACTCTAAGTTGTTCTAGAAGTAAGGTGTGACATTTTTTATATTAGAACAGAGGGTTGACATGGGATAGAGTGCTCTGTTTAGATAATGTGTCAATTGAAGGAAAAATTGACATATTTTGCAAGAATTAAGATGGAGAATACTATGGGTTGAGATGCTAGGTCTGAGGGTTTGGTGAACTAGGGAGAGATGCCCTACAGGGGTAAACCTATAAAGATAAAGGAGGAAGACTTGACTAAGCGGATGAAAGATGCCAGACCAAGACTCGTCCATAGGGTCTAACTAAAACTGAATTTCGTGAAACTCCCTGGGTATGGTGTTCAGATGGGATCTATATTGGCTTCAAGCTAGCCATCGAAAATTCATAAATACAATTTTTCTGAGCCTAGTTAGCCTTTCCTCCCAGGCTCCCATCCGTGTGACATAGCTGGCCCTAGTATTGTGCTACCAGTACCCTCGGTACTTGTAGCACCTATCCCAGTTCCCCCTAAGCCTGAGATCCATAGTTAGGATCAACTAAGAGAGAAGTTGGAATTCTAGGGATGTCATATCAAGAAAGATAAGGATCAACAAGACCTTGTCACCTACCTAGATTACCTCTAAGGGGTAAGGGTGTTATATCAGACTCACAGGCCAGGTAACCCTTATCTAGATGCTGAAGACTAGATTTATACGATGACAGACATGCTTCCATACACACCCTTATGGGTACATGAGTTTTGAGATCTAGATCAGACAATGGGATTAGGTATTGAGGATTAGATCTAGTGCCTCAAAAGCTTTGTTATGATTAACTTTTTCTAGTCAGTTAGGATCCTTATGACGCTGACGTGAGACTTATTTTGTTACAACTAACCGTAGTAGGTTAGTCTAGCGTGGTTGGTTGTTATGTATGTTTCTAAAATGGCATGTATGTTTTGAACTTTGTTGCTGTTGATTAATATATGAATGTTGTATGATGTATGTATATCCTTAAGTGAAATCTAAGCATGTTGTTTACTTCTTATTCTGTTATTATGCTATTCGCTTAGTTAGTGTGATGGTTAGAACCCAAAGAAATGCTTCACCAGAGAGACCCTCAGGACACAGTGTAAGGGTCCCTCCCGATCCATTAAAGTTAATTCTAGATCACCTAGAGCAATAACAGAAGACTATTGAAGATATAAGGGGTTCGCAAGCTCATCAGGAACAAGAAAGAGACGCTGCAATAGCTACAGCAGTAGCAGCGACAGTGGTTAACCTCTATAGGAGGCAGCTAGAAGAAGAAACTTCCACAGCTCAAGCATCAAACTAGCTACCTAGACTGGCAATACCAGCAGTAGACCCTGACAGCATCCAGAAATGGATGACTCACTTTTACAAGCACAATCCACCATCCTTTGATAGAGTGTTTGATGACCAAATGGTAGAGGAGTGGGTTAACTGCTTGGAAAAGATTTTTAAAGTTTTGGACTATCTAACTAAGCGAAAAGCCCAAATGGCAATCTACAAGCTAGAAAAGGATGCCGACCATTGGTAGAAGAAACCGAACTCATTCTTGATGCTCAGAACATGAGAGTGAAATGGGAAGTGTTCCTGGAGTAGTTCTACGAGAAGTACTTCCCAAGGTTAGTAAGAGACAAAAGGGAAGCAGAATTCCTAACCCGAAAGCAGAAGGATAATAAGTCGTTTGATGAGTACCTGGCTAAGTTTATCCATCTCTCTCATTACTCCATTACTTGTGTTACCGAGATGATGAGAGGTGGCAATTGAGAAACTAGTCAGAGGACTGAAGCAGTCTTGAAGGGAGATGATTGCTCCTTGGTAGTTTGAACACTTCAACAAGGCAGTTGAAGCTTGCCAAATTACAAAGAACAGCTTGAACCATCATTTGATGGTTAAGTCTACTCCCAAGTCAAAGAAGGGAGATCAGGGTGGTACTTCTTCTGATGCTAACAAGAAGAGGAAAAGACTATGAGAGAACTGAAAGAATAAGAAGGGAGGAAAGTTATTGAAGGGCAAGGAATGCCTAACCTACGGCAAGAGTCATAGTGACAGACAATGTATGGCAGGACAGAATGTCTGCTACACCTGCAGCAAGCCTAAACATTTCTCAAGGGAATGCCCATAAAATACAAAGAAGTCAAGACCCTACACCCAAGGATGAGTGTTTGCCCTAATAGGGGAAGAGGCCTAGAAGTCTCCGGAAATGATTTAAGGTATGATCATTATTAACAGCTCCCCAGTAATTGTAATGTTTAATTCGGGTGCTAGTTGTAACACCTTAAGTTTATACCAAATAACTTGCCTTGCGGAAGCATTTGGAATCACTTTTGAAGACTACAAGTTATTAAAAAATCACGTTTGAAACTTTAAATAACCCTTAAATATGAGAAAAGGCTTAAAAATTTGAAATTTTTTCATTTTCCTAGCTCAGGTCGTGACTTAGTGTTTCTAAGTTGCAACTTGAAGTTGCAGAGGCCATTTCTGCCTCCAGGTCGTGACCTCAACTTCTCAGGTTGCGACCTCAAGTCACAGAATGCTTCTGCGCACTATTCACATTTCACTGAAATATTTGCCAACTTTAAAAATTCATAACTAATTGTAGAAAAATTGAAATTGAGTGATTCCAAGTTTTATAGAAAGCTCTTTGGATAAAATTTTGAGAAAAAATAGTTTCTAGACTGATTACCTTGGAATTCGAGCCCAATTTTATTTCAAAAATTTACTATTCATTTGGTCATTTTCAGATTTTTACTTTATTTTCCCTAACTTTGAGAAGGCATAACTTTTTGTTCGGTTATCGGAATTAGGCCAACTAAATCTCATTTTAAAGAGAAAAATCTGATCTATTTGCTTGCCAAATTTCATAGCCTAACTCACTTGTTTGCCCAAATGGTCATTGGTCAAACTTTAGTCCATTTTAGTTGACTTTTTACCCCCTTGAAAGGGTAATTTAACTTAGTTGACCATTTACCATTATAACATACTCTTATTAGCTATACTACCTATTTCTAACATGCTTGGAATATTCTAATCATACTTGTATAGTTCTAACCTTAATCATACTATTTGAAACTTAAAACATCCTTATTATTACATTCTTCCAAAGCAGAAAGGTTCAAAGCCATATAACGTCACTATGGCTTACTACCTCCTCAAGTAAGAGCCAAATCCTTTCCTTTACCCTTGGATGTTGAAGGTCCTAGGCTTTGTTTAAATACTGGGGTAAGATTCTTAGGGAATCTTAGTAGCACATTGCATACATTACTATGGTTACACATCATAATGTAATTCAAGCTACATGCATACATACATACTTGAGTATTATGTACTTGCCAGGGAAAAACATAACATCATAACATAACATATCATCTTAACCTTGTATAAACCAAGGTATACATGCATGGAGGCATCATGGCATAACAACATAACACATAGCAATGAACATACACTGTATAGTAACTCTAACAAGTAATGGAATGCAAAAGCTACCTTGTTGGCTTTCCTTCCTCTTGAACTCTTTTCTCTTGACTAGATCTTTGCCCTTTTATTGTGTATAGCCTATTTGGAAACCAATGATACAACATTAAGCATTACTTCAACTCCATAACTTAACAAAACCCCTTAAACCCCTTTTTTCTTGACTTTTAGGGTTTATTCTTCTAGCTTTGATTCTTAAACTTTCTTGGGTCTTTCCTACATAATTTTTCATGTAGAATCCATTTATCATATTAGTTTTATGAAAATCCAATCCCTTCCCATTAAACTTGACTTGGCTGAACCATAGGTATAAATAGGTTCAAAATTTTCATTTCAATTTTTAATGCTTCCAACACCCCTTTCTTGGTATATACCTACACTAAATCATCATTTAAACTCATTGGAAGTATCAAATTGAATTGAAACATCTTCCCTCCTACATTTCTCAATTTGGCCGAACCATATATATAATTATAGGGAAAAGGATTCTCAACAAAAGTACCATGTAATCACTTAATCCTTAACTTTTAACCATGCTTAATCTTAACCATACTTCATCTAAACCATTCCCTATCATTTTGATAAAATTTGGGCAGCACTTCCCCTTAGAAAAATAACTTTCCATCATTATTAAAATAGCACAAAACCCACATATCATTATTATACTTGAAATAGGAGAGTTGTAGAAGCTTACCTTGCTTCCAAATGACTTTCTCTCACTAGAAATCTTCTCTTTCTCTCTCTAAACGAAAATTTGCAAGAGGTTTCCTACTTGAAAGGCTTCACACAAAATGAACATGTGGGAGGGGTATTTATAGGCTTCCTTTTTCATTAATTCCATATTTGCCCTTCTTGCATAAGACTTAATCTTAACCCTCCAATTTTTACATCTTTCCACATGTACAAATCTTAGGTTATGTGGCTTACTATGTTGAAACTTGGATGGTGAGTCATTAAGGCTTATGTCATCTTTCTTATCCATTAAGATTAATTAGGCTTTAATCAAGGTTAACTCTCTTAATTCCTTGATTAACTTGGCTAATTACCCTTCTAGAAACTTTTGACTTTTCAAAGATAGATGGTTAAATCCTAGCCATCCAATGAACCATGTTTGCCACGTGTCACGCTCCTACGGAAGATGACTTAACCATAATCATTTTACTTATCCCTCATTAAATTTTAATCTAACTTGATTTAGTATTTTCTTTTCCTTTTTCTTTTTATTTTCTTTTTCCCTTTCTTGGCCAATTTGGGCGTGACATGTGTCCTTGACATTCTGTCAGAAATTTTACCACTCCGGTTGTTTTGATAGTCTACTGCATCGTAATATAATATTGGTTTATTTTATCTGATAGCCAAAAAATTCTAGTATCTCAGAATTCTTATATCAAATCACCATTAATTATATCTCAGTAAAGGAAACTTCCTTGATTAATTTCATAATTTTTCTCCCCATATAACTCTTTAAATTGTCGTTTCTGTAAAAACGGACAATCTACTGATATTAATTTAGCTTTAAATTCAATTAAAGCTAGCCTCCTCGTCATTTAGGGTTGAGAATAATTTTATGAATCTCCATAATTCCTAAATGAATTTCCTTTAATTTTTCATAATTTTTTGAGATCTTTAGGTATTTTTAATAATTGATATTGGCCAATAAAAATCACATATATGGCGCCATCTTAGAGGAGCAGAGGGGAAAAAATAGTCAACACTATTGACTAATTAGTCAACCTTATTAAGTCACATAGTAGAAATTTTGCTCTACCAGGTAGATAGGAAATTGTCTAACACTTACCTGTATTGTATTCTAATTTTTCTATTGCCCATAAAATATCTTCTGGTGACTCATATGATGACTCATCACCCTCATAAATAAAGCACATGGGAAAGAAGAAGAGAATTCAAGTTGAACTTGTCTTCCTCAAAATATCTGAGATATTTTCTAACTTTGTCCACTAATTAAGGGACATTAATTATTTAACATTTGACTGGAGCATTTTATCCAATCCTGAACTCAAAAAATCATCTATTTATATCATAAAATTCATTTAATTCTGTAGAAAATCTTTGAATTTTCTTAGATCATAACTTAGACCATAAGTATTTCTTTTTAAATTTCCGATAACAAACGCACAAACTGCAGTTCTGGCCTTAAAAAATATTAAAGCTATTTTGTTGGCCTTCAAGTGTTGAGACTAATTTTATAAATTCTATAGTCTCTTAGATCATACATCCCCATTTTATCATAATTTTCTGAGTTTCTTTATGACTCAAACAATTAAATCTACCTGTACATCTCAAACTGAGCCATAAACTTATAAATTCCTTTTAAGTCAACTCAAGGGCATTTCCTCATTTCTCCTCATATACAGGCCTTAAAATGTCATTTTCTATTTTCTGGAATTTTCAAGAATTTTCGGGTATTACTTCCATTTTTACCCATTCCTAGCCCGAAACTTTTCAAAATTACGGTTTTACCCCTGGTCAAGTAAACCTCATAAATCACCCTATTATGGCCTCTATCATAACCTTTGGTCTGAACTAACCTCTTTTCTCATTTCTAGGCTTGAGATTTCAATGGAGCCTCTAACTTTCTTTACATTTTAGTCCCTAGAACTTTCTCTATTTACAGTTTAGTCCCTGAAACCCTTCAACATTCTTTTTACATTTTTGGGACTCCTGCTCATAGGGATTTAGTAGCCTACCTATCTTAGGCTAATTCGTGTATTCTTAGGCCTAAAACTTGGGGTGTGACACTAGTAATTCTTTTATCTTGTATGCCTATGTTAAAAGACTTGGCTTGATTATGAACACAGTGCCTTATGACATACATGTTTCCACACCAACACACTCTAGGGTAGTTACATTCGATGTGTGCTTAAACTGTATAGTTTGTTATGAGCACTGTTGTACTGCCTTAAATTTGATATGTATGCCTTCTATAAAATTGATGTGGTAATTGATTGAATTGGTTATCATCCCATGATAGCAAGGATAATACCCTAATCCTACCCCCAAGAGAAATAGAGATGAATCCGGAAGTTAGGCTGAACTTCATAACAGAAGCCCAGGTGGGTAATGCTATGATGAACAAAGCTAGATAAGACTAGTAGAGGTTAAGAGAAAAGCGTGTTTCATCATGATGAACCAAGGGAATTTTTGGTGATGAACGAAAACAGAAGTGATTACCAGAGGAGGTGGTAACTTTCATCACTACAAACAAGGATTCTGTGTCACACCTTACTATTATATTGACTTAGCTTCCTTTCAAAATCATTTTAGACCACATTGGATGGTCTAGGGCTCATTTTTTATCATAAAAATGCTAAATTTCGGATTTTTACTGTTCATCGGGTAAAAATCTAGTTTTTCTGGTCCAACTTCAAAAATTCATAACTTATTCTACAAAAATCCAATTGGGGTGATTCAAAATTCTAATTAAAGCTCTTTAAGTCCTCTCTCAAGGAAAAATAATCTCATTGTCCAATTCCTTATGAGAAAGTGTCAGGTTTTTAAGAAAAGCAACACTGTCCATTTGCCAAAAACCTTGATTCCCAGATTTTGACCATTAACTTTGAAAAATCATTATAAATCGTATACTCAGCTATTTTTAACATATTAGCTATCAAATTCAAGCTTAGGACGTTATCTTTCATCATGCCAAATTTCATGACTAAATGCGTTTGGGAACATAATCAAAAAGTCACGTGAACGAGTCAGTGTGCTTTCAACACTGTTAGTTTAATATGTACATAACCAAAATGGGCTCACGAATTTTTGTGGCTAAACCCCACAAATTAGCCTTTAATCTGCAGCCTTCCCTTAGAGAATTCAGGCTCTAAAATGTTACATTATTTTTGGGGGATGAGATTTTTGAAAATCCCAGTAGCAAATTAACCAACTATAGCACCAAGCAAGCATCATTATTATGCATGATCATATTAGCTACTATTGGTGAACTAACATGCTTATCATTTGGCAAACTCAAACATGCAAAGGCCAAAGCAAGATACTACATAGAGCAGCCACATAACAATCAAGAAAGCTCAACCACAATAATAGCAATTAACCATACAATAATCAATAATGCTAGTTAGTGGTAGTAGCTAGGTTTAACTTACTACCTTGCTCCAAAAGTCTTAGCTTTTCTTCCTTCTCCTCTTTCCCTTGACAAATATCAAACCCTAACCATGTAATCCATCAAAAAGGCAGCCATAATCATTATCCAACCATGAAAAAGCAAGAACATACATCAAAATGATTTTCGAACCATAAAGTTCCCTCCTTTGTTCACTACTTTTAGATTTGGTTCTTTAACCCTAAAAATCACTCCTTGACTCAGCCCTACATGAATTTTCATGTAGATTCCAAAAATGAGCTTAGATTTATGAAAATAAAATTGCTTCTTCCAGCCACACTTTGACCGAACCACTAGAGGGTTTAAACCAAAAATCACAACTTTGCTTTAAAGCTTCCAACACTTGTTCCTTTTAGTCTACCCTACACCATTCCTCATTTTAAGCATCATGGAAGCCTTAAAACAATGAAAAACTCATCCTAGGGTTCATTTCCTCACTTGGTCGTAATGGAAGCTCAAGAAAACAACCATAAAAATGCTTTAAAACAACTTAAACTCACTTGAAAACACTAGGATCTAGCTTATGTTGTTGTGTCTTAGCAAGTGTGATGATCAAAACTTCTTTCCCCTTTTTATTAATCAGTTCGGTCAACATCAAGAGAGGGAGGAGACAGATTTATAACCATAAAAAGGAAAGAAAACAAAGTAAGAACACCTCTAAAACCAAGATCTAACCTTGAAAGCTTGCTTGAATGACCAAAGGTGCTCCCTTTCTTCTTGTTTTCTCTCAAACTCTCTCTTTTCTCTCCCTTTTTCTCCTTGGCCAAAATGAACATTTGAAAATGGGGAGAGAAGAGCTTGATTAATGCTTCAAAATATCCCAACCACCTTCTTTAATGATAGTCCAAGTGTCATTACCCTACTAAATCTTAATTCCTCTTTCATAATTAACATAATTCCAAATGAAATTAATTACTAAAGTCAAGATCCTCTCCATTTATAGAATGACACTTGGCTAATTCAAATCTTCTCCTTCAAGAGCTTGACACATGGCTTAATAGGATCCCTTGGATTTGCAAGACACCAATCTTGTTTTATCAGTATACTTTAGGCTTTGAGTTTAATTTCTTTTTTATAATTACAATAGCTTAGCCTCTGTAATTATTTTCTATCAGATCCTTAATTTATTTTTCTCATTATTATCTTCCCAAACTGCTCTCTTTGTCTCAAAATTAAGTTCCTAATAATTAAATATAAAGGAAAATTAATTTCCTTCTCTTTAGGGATTTTTCCACTTTTCACATTTATTTGGAAAAATCTTGGACACTTGAGGGTCTTCATTTAATTCCATAATCTCATATAATTCCTTGGGATCTCATATGAATTTTCTTGGAATTTTATTCCCCTTAATATATTTATTTGTAATTTTCCAAATAAAATCCCTTAATTAGCCCAAATCACCCTTTAATTCTCTCATAATTTCTCTAGGGGTAATTTGGTCATAAAACCAACTTTATAATTTTATACAACCCTCAAAGGACATTATCCCTATTTTTCCTTAATTTTTTGAGACTCAGAGGTATTTTTCCTTATTTACATTTGACCAATGTTCCTTAATTAGTCAATTTCCTATAATTGGCTTAGAAAAATTACTGTAATTATTTTCCACCAAAATCCTTTGACTTTTCCTTATCATTTTTAATTCTCAATAATTTGAGAATATTTTTATCTCTAATTATCATAATGCTGGATGTGACATTCTAGTCATGAAGAATAAACACAATAATTTTCAGATGTTAAGGTGGTATCTCAACGAGACACAATGAATCTCAGAGGTCACAGAGAGTAAGATTAGTAAAGGTTAGAAAGAGAGAGGTAGCCAATATTTAGAGTTATCAGATTTCCCCTCAAGAGGAAGAGTATTGATAAGGAGTTGAACAAGATAGTTAGGGGTTGAGTTTGTACACCACTAAGAAGGTGTAGTGGCTGCCTAAGTTGGATAAACTCTTACAGCCTCATTAGGGTTGGGACACCATGATAGAGTAGCAATCTCATGTTCCTGAATAGATAAATAGAAACTTAGAGATAGTGAAGTTAAGATGGATAGCCTTGGTGAAATTCTTAGGGATCAAGAAGAAGAGAAAGAGACAAATAGCTATGCAAGGAACTAGCATTATGAGCTTAGCATGTTCCTGATAATATTAAAAGATACTCAGTCACTTGGGGTTATGTTGAGAGGTACCCTTCACAGGGGATATAGTCTTGGCCATGAGTCTTCCTAAGGAAATTATGAGATTGGTCCTCCGAGTCGGAATTGACACTGCTCTAGATAGAGCAAAATACCCTGTCCGAGCAGGAAAAGGGTAGCAATTAAGGCAAGGCAAGTGGAGTTGACTTCACCCGATGGAAACATGACTAGCCAAGAACAAAGCTAGGGTTAAATGTCCCTGAGCTTAGCAGAGTACTAGAGTAAGTAGAAAGAAGAAGAACCTCATAAGTCCTCTCCCTATGACTTCTAAAATCAGCTACAAACAGAAAGAGAGGCTCCCTCTTATAGGGATATGATATTTGACTGGCAAGCTACAAACATAGCAACTAGTAAGAGCTTGCACTTCTTACATTGAAATGCCAGGCATTATGCATGTTAGAGTATGCTTATACTGAAAAGTGAAGTAGAGGGAAGAAAAGCTATATAAGTCCTCTCTTTGTATTGTTATAAAATAGTTAAGAGATGGTAAGAATAGCTAGAGGAGTAAGAGAACTCCTAAGACAGATTGGCTTAGGCACCTAAAAAGACAAATAGGTAGACTAGGGAATTGACATGAGGCCTAAGAGAATGGTATTAGTTTTTGGAACAGTTTTGGAAAATCATCAGTTACGTGACCAAGTAGAGGTGACTTTATGTAGTCCTATGGTCTAGAGTCTCTTAGAGATCTTAATGTAGCTCAGACTAATGATAGTATTTTAGAGTTATAGTGAATCCTGAAGAGGCTTATGGTAGAGCATAGTAGCTCCCGAGGTCACAGTAGACTAAGCCTAAAGGAAGTGGTTGAGCCATAAAAGTAAGAGTATAGTATTTCTTTGGGAAGATGAGGACTAGGGATGAGTTGGAGATATGGAAACCTGCTTTGGTTGTAAACTAGTACCAAGAAAGTATCCATGACTTCCTTCCAGATAATCTTATCATTGATTAGGCTGGGCTTAATTTCCTTCCGATTAACAGAGGAAAGCCAAAGTTAGAAGAATTAAAGCTATAAGACCTGACAAAGAGACATTCAGGCTAGCTCTAAATATAGGAAGAACTCCTTATGATACAGGGACAGACTGAGTATTAATGGGCAGATCCTTCAGATAAGGTGAGAGACAAGAATGTAAGCTAAAAAGACCTAACTAAATATAGAACAAGAAGGGTCTAAGACAACAAAGTACTAGGGTTAAGCCTATCAGTATCAGTGCCTCAGATTCCCATCAATATTGTTCAGTTAAGCGTGATCAAGCAAGAGTAGCCCAAGGAAGGGTGACCCTGGGAAGTAAGATAAGAGAGTACAAAAGCCAAAAATGTTAGCCATTTTGGTAAGAATGTACTAAGCCCAGTAGAAATGGAAGATAAAGTTAAGAAAATTGTTAGGCTATTTCGTGTCCCTAAGCAATATTGTTTCGGACTGAGACCCGAGATTTACTTTGAACTTTTAGAGATCCTTACAGAAAAAAATGGACACCACTATTAGATTCAATACAGCCTACCATCCACAAACAGATGGGCAGATAGAAAAATCGATTCAAATGTTAGAAGATATACTACGAGCATGTGTGCTTGATTTCGGTAGTAATTGCGTTATACACTTATCGTTAACTGAATTCACCTACAACAATAGTTTCCATTCAAGTATCTGAATGGCACCATACAAAGCACTTTACGGGAAGAAATATAGATCTCCTATTCAGTGAAAGAAGTATGTGTGGTCCTGATAGTGGATCAGACTTCCCAGCAGATTAAAGCTATTCAACAAAGACTCCTAACTGCTCAAAGTAGATAGAAGAGCTATGCAGATACTAGAAGGAGATCATTAGAGTTTGAGGTTGGTGATCACCTTTTCCTTAAAGTGTCGCCAATAACGGGAGTCGATCGATCCCCAAAGACTAAGAAATTGAGTCCAAAGTACATTGGACCATTTCAAATTTTATCCAAAGCTGGACCAAGAGCTTATAAGTTGGCCCTTCCCCCCGAATTTAAGTTAAATTTAGTATGTCTTCCATGTCTCCTAATTAAAGAAGTGATGCCCCGACCTCACGCATATCACAAGTTATGATGACATTGTGCTCTAAGACAATCTATCTTTCAAGGTCAGACTAGAGCGAATCATTGATCGAAAGGTCAAACAACTAAAGAATAAGTAGATTCTACTAGTAAGTTACACTTTAAATTTTAAGGATGAAATTTATTTAGGGGAAGAAATGTCACATCTAGTAATATATTAATTAGGAATAAGGATATTCCTAAACAATTAAGGGCAAAAAATCATAAGGAGAAATAAAAAAATTTTGGTGGAAAATAATTATTTTGATTTTTGAAGTCAATTATGGAAGTTTGACTAATTAAGGAAAATTAGTCAAAAATAATTATGGAAAAATATTTTCAAGTTTCAAAAAATTAAGAAATAATAAGAATAATATTCCTTGAGAATTATATGCAGATGTTTAATTGGTTTTATGACCAAATCACTCTTAGAAAAATTACAAAAGAATTTAAAGGTGATTTAAGCTAATTTAAGGCCTTTTATTCTGAAAATTCCAAATAAATATTTGGAAGGAAGATAAAATTTCAAGAAAATTTCTATGATATTCCAAGGAATTATAAGAGATTATAGGATTAAAAGGTGAGCCCCAAATACCCAGGATTTTTCCTAATTCTTTTGACAAGTGAAAAAATCATTAATGAGAAGGAAAATAGCTTTTTTTATTTAATTAATGGGAATTTGAGATTGAGTTAAAGAGGACATTTTGGGAAGAGAAAAATGAGGAGAATAAATTATAGATATGATAGAAAATAATTACAGAGGCCAGAATAATATAATTATAAAAAAAAAATTAAACCCAGAATAAAAGTGCACCGATAAAGTGAAGATTAGAGTCTTGCACTTTACTTGGCCCACAATTTGTCACCTATCAAGCCCCTAATGGATCGTAATTAAAGTTGCCAAGTGTCAAGCCTTAAGTGGAGAGGACTTTGACTTTTGAAAATTAATTTCATTTGGCATTAAGTTAATTAAGAGAGACATTTAAGACTAATTAGGGAGTTGATATATCATATTTTGAGCATTAAAGAGAATCTCCCTCCCCTAAATTCAGATTGCATTTTGATCAAAGTGAAGAAGTGCTCTTGTCACCCATATCCTTGAGTTCAAGCAAGGAGAAAGCAACCATCTTTGATCAAGTAAGCTTAGAGTTAACGTTAGTGGATGATTCTATGATGTTCCTTGCTTGATTCTCTTGAGTTTGATGCTTGAAAATTTTGGTTTTCCTCCTTGAAGTATGCTGGCCAAATTAGTTAATGGTTAGGGAAGGGAGTTTTATTATTAAACATAGTTAGAACACTTTAAATCATGATAGTTTCAAGTGGTTTGGTGTTGTTTTTGAAAGATTTCTTGGTTAGTTTTCAAGAGGGACTGTTCGACCAACTAGAGATCTTGAAGAAGGAAAATTGTTTTCTTAAATCTAAGTGTATATTTAGATTTTACAAGTCATTAAGGGGTACTTGATTATTGCCTTTGTTTTTGTATGGTTTGGTTGGTAATATTGCCCTTTTTATGGATGGTGATGTTAGGGTTTGATACTTATGGAGGAGAGGAAGAAGATCAAGGAATCAAAGAGCTTTTAGATCAAGGTAGTGGGATTTAATTAGCTACTAATGTTAACTTTGCATTGTTTATTATGGCATGATTGCTTGCTATTGTATGGTTGAACTATGATGATTGTCATATGGTTGCTCCTTGTATTTTTTTCCCTTGCCTATTGCATGTTGAGGTTGCCTATTATAAGAAGATTGGTTCTCCTATGATAGCTAATGTTGAAATACTTTAATAATGATGCATGTTGATGTTATGATTGATTGTTCTTGCTGCTAGGATTTTATTGAAATCTCATCTCTCTCATATGTAATCTAACATTTTAAGGTCTGAATCATCCAAAGGGAAGCTGCAAATTCAAGGGTAAATTGTTGGCAAATCATGGGAAACAATTATATTTTGGTTATGTATAATTACGATTGTTGTGATGCTGTAACCCTAAGGAAGTTGTCGATTTAGAGTAGTGTTTTGATTAAGTTCCTGAATGAATTTGATCGTGAAATTTGGCATGCTTGAATATCACATCTTGAGCTTCAATTTGATAGGTGTTAAAAATGGATAACTGTGTAATTTTTTGGTGAATTTGCAAATTTAAGGTTCAAAATCTAGAAAAAAGATTTTTACCAAAATAACAGTGATAACTTCCACAAAAATCTGGCACTTCCTCAAAAGGAATTGGTTCATTGGATTATTTTTTCTTGAAAGAGCTTTCACAGAATTTTAAAACACTCTGTTTTGATTTTTCTAGATTAAGTTATGATTTTCTAAAGTTGGGCTAGAAATTTGGAACTTACCAAATGAACAGTAAAAATCTAAAAGTAACGTCCTAAACATGTTTTTTGAGTTCGAGACCATTCAATGTGGTCTAAAATGGTTCTAATTCAACTCTAAGTCATTCTAGAAGTAAGGTGTGACATTAAAAAGAGCCATGCTGGAGGAAGGCAGAACTCCTATCATTATTTTTCTATGTCCCAATCTAGTGTTAATGGACCCTGCCAGAAATGTAGAAATGTGCATTTAGGACAATGCTAGGAGTGTTATCGATGCCATAAGCTAGGACACATCGTGCACAAGTGCCCAGAGGCTAGGAAGATCCCTAAGAGCAATCATTCCAGTATTCCAAGACATGTCCTTCAGATGACACAAGAGGAGGCTGGGGAATCTCTTGATCTGATTAGAGGTACAGGTCATTCCAAGGACATCATCTCTTTATCTTCTTTGATTTGGGTGCTATACATTCCTTTTTATTTGTTGAGTGCACTAAAATTTTAACTTACGTATGATTGTTTTGTTCTGTCTGCCGCTTAAGGGTGTCAATGTGATTATGGGTATGGATTAGTTGCCAGCTAGTGATGTCATAGTTGATTGTAAGAGATTTATGATTTCCTTTTATACTATGTCTATTGAGGTTATTATAGGTTTCATACTATGGTTGCCTATTCAAGTGAATAAGTGTAAGTGTATTCAAAGAAGTTGCCAACATGTATAACATTCTTCTTTGGTAATAGGGACAAGGAGATTATTATTAAACTGATTAAGGTGAAAGGATTCTTTCAACTGAGTGTTACATCACAGGGTTCACTAGTACTGTTAGAAAGAAAGGAGGACTACAACATATGATTGTGTATTGATAGCTGCAATTTAAAAAGTGACCAAATGGATATTTTGAGTAGATTTATAGATGTAATTTCAGATAAAATGCCAAGTGTACTCTTAAGGCATGAGGTAGAGTCCTATAATGAGTTAGGAGAAGGAACAAAGCATATTTTAAAGGCTCTTTATAAAATGTCACCATCCAAGTTGAAAAAGTTGAAAAAGGGGATTGAGGACAAAAAAAAAAGTTTATCATACCTAGTGTTTCTCTTTGTGGTTCATAGGTGTTGTTGTGAAGAAGAAAGATAATGGCTTCAGGCTATATACTGATTAACATAGCATCCTAATGTTCAATTATAATGAATATAGTAGTGTTTCAAATTTTATATTGATGTGAAAATTAAGAGTTATTATTCTTGATTAAGGTTAGTTGAGGATTAGCAATATTAAGAGTGACAATTTGAAGTTATATCTTTCAACATTTAGAGCAATCTTAGAATGTAAAAATTTTGATGGATTTAAATTAGTTACTTGTCCTAATTAAAATGTTTAGTTAATTTAGTTTTGTTGTGATTTAGATTTTTGGTGATTTGGAGTTATGAATCGGGGTGTAAGCTTCTTGGCCTTAATGAATTTGTTAACACCTATGATAGGTGAAACCTTCAGAAATATGTGATTACCTACTTCAAACTCTAGAGGTCTCCTTCGACGATCTGCAAAACTCTTTTATCGACTTTAGGCTATCAACAACTTTTGCTTAATGGGCTTAATCTTTCTGATTGTGATGTCTACTAAATTTGGGCCAATAACTTTTCTTTCACTTAATTCAACCGAACAAAGTGGAGATCTACACTTTTTCCTATATAAAGTCTCTTTCAAAAATGGTCTTCTTGATCTCATCATCATTAGGGATGCAAATTCTCCTTTTGTAATTTAAAATTCCTTCTTCTCCAATAATATAGTAGGGCACATCCCCATTTTCCAAGGAGAAACACTAGGCATGATAAACTTTGTTTTTTGTTTTGGTAGGTTCCCACTCTTACTGTTCAACTTTTTCAACTTGGATGGTAATATTTTATAAAGAGCCTTTGAGATATGCTCTATTCCTTATTCTCACTCAATAAAGGACTCCACATCATGCCATTAGAGTACACTTGACATTTTATCTGAAATTACATCTATAAATCTACTTAAAATATCTATTTGGTCACTTTTTGAATTGCAACTGTCAATACACAATCGTATGTTGTAGTCCTCCTTTGTTACTAACAGTACTAGTGAACCCTTTGATGTAACACTCAGTTGAATAAATCACTTTACCTCAATTTGTTCAATAGTAATCTCCTTGTTCCTACTGACAAAGAAGAAAGCCATACGTGATGGCAACTTTCTTAAATACACTTACACTTATTCACTTGAATAGGCAACCATAGTGTAAAACCTATAATAACCTCAATAGACATAGTATAAAAAGAAGTCACAAATCTCTTACAATCAAGGACGACATCAATAGCTAACAACTAATCCATGTCCATAATCATATCAACGCCCTTAAGCGACAAACAAAACAAATCAATCATACATAAATTTAATAGCCTGCTGAATTTAATATTGACAGGAGGGATGAAAATTTGGTTGAGGGTCAGTGTAGAAACTAGATGGGGAAATGAAACAACTTTGGATGTGAAACCCCGATAAGGTCGAGGTTGGTATTTTTGTAATTATCAGTCTAGGAAGGGCAAAACAGGAAATTTTGAGAAAATTCTAGAAAATTCTGAAAAATAGGAAAAATATAAATTAGAGGTTTTGAAACCTCAAAAGAGGCCCTAAAGGTGAAAATTACAGCAAAAAGAATTTTTATGGAATTTCCTGAATATAGAAGTTTTTTGGGAAAACAGTAAAAAAATTGAGAAAAAATAATTATTTTAAATAGCTAGAGGCCTCAATAATTCTAGAAAAAAAATGAAAAAATCATATAAATATTTTTTTGAATTTATAAAATTGGTTTTAGGCCTTGGAATCTTTAGAATTAATTTTAGAGAATTTATTTTCCCGCAGTTACACAGATAGAGGCCTAATCGAAGAAAATCCAAAATAAATACCTAGAGTGGCAAAAAATTCTGAAAATTTTTAATCATGTTATTATATTAAAATATGAATTATCATGAAGAGAAATGATTTTTTAGAGGTCTAAAAAATTATGAAATGTTACTAGTGAATAATAACTGATAAAATTTCAAAATGGTTTGGGATTTTGATTTGGTTTGTGGGCTATCTTTTTGGGCCATTCTAAAGCATGTGTGTGATCCACGTTGGGCCTGGAATGAAGACCAATTTCGTGATAATTTTAGACACTTCAAATTAATTAAAATAAAATCCAATTTTCATGGATAAATGTTGGAAAACTCTAGAAAAAGGACACTTGTTCAAATCTGAACCCTTCTTGCATTGGATGGTTGCCAAATAACCCTCCCTAGGTGGCCTTTGGACATGCAAATGGGGGAATAAGGGTTAGATTTATTTTGCATATAAATACCTCCTCAAAATACCTAAAAATAGGTAGAAAATTGGTAAAATAAGGGGAGGTACTGCCCATTTCATTTTTGGAGTTGGAGACTAAGTTTGACAAGTGCTTTTGGACAAGAAATCATCAAGCTTTAATCAAGGATTCACTAAGGCATGTTTAAGCTTTGGTTTACTTAAGATTAAAGCTTGTTTCAGTTAGGAGATTGAATTATGTTGGAGGTGTTTTACTGCCATGATTTCAGTTAACATGCTTATGCTTTAGGAAAGGATAGAAACCTTAAATATGATGTGGAATAAGCATGTTTAAGTGGTGTATGGATTCATTTTTTGGAAGAAAATCAACCTAGGCTTTAAGACACATCAATTCGGCCACTATACTATCTTGGGGTAGGAGTTTGTTTTGATACGTTTTGATGATTCCAATGAGTTTAAAATGTGTTTTGTGTAGGAATATACTAAAATGAAGTGTTTAAAATTGTTGGAATCAAAAATAAAAATTTTGGAAAATATGGACCCCTATTCAGCCAAGCTTAAATGAAAGGAAAGGAGTGTGATTTTATAAATCTAATTAGATAGTTGGATTCTAGATGAAAATTTATATAGAAATAGACCAAGAGATTAATAGACACAAAGAGGGAATAATTATGTTAAAAATCAAAGAAAAAGAGGGTTTAGTTCAACTTAATGTCAAGAATTGGTATTTATGCTTGAATTATCGATGAATTGGAATGTGTTTATACTTGAATTGATAAGTTTTGCGAGGAAAATTCAAGGAGAACATAATTCTCTTAAGGAGGTCGAATTGCATCGAGAATTAAGAGGTAGTATTGAATTATAATTTGATTGTTTATCTTGCTTGTTTAATATGATTATGTTGATTGCTTGGATTAAAGAATTTATGTGGTGATAATGGTTGACTTTATGACATTTGTTTGTGCTTTGGCCAAATGCATAGAAACATGTCAATGTGAAATTGTTGATGTTCCTCTTTTGGTATGATGCAAAATATGATTTTATGTGACTTAAGGATGTTTGAAATTTTATAACATGTCACATTATACTTACGTGATTTACATGATGATTGTAATTCATTGCTATTGAGATTTCAATGAAATCTCACTCCTCTCAATGTATAAACAGTAATAGGAATCTCAAGTGGTTTCACTGAGGGATTCACTTAGAAGAGGAGGAAGTTTATTGTTGTTGAAATAATACTATGTAATTATATACATTGTTATGTGTATGTATGAAATTATATCGAATTGTTTTATCAGTGAAAAATATGCCTTACATGTGAATAATTGGTTAAGGAATCATGATTAAGTATGTGTCATATGATTAGAAAAGCTAAATGAAAGGAAAAGGAAAAGAAAAGGCAAGAATGGTATGAAAAAGGGATAAATGTTGACTTTTTGGGAGCAAATTTTGACCAATGTGATTTTAAGCAATTGGGTGACTTTGGATTTGACTCTTGGCATGATGGATCTCATTTTTAGCTTTAAAACATGTGGTAATTCATTAAATTTGGAGCTTTGTACCGAAAGTTATACCATTCCAAAGTTGGACATAAATCCTGAAAAATAAAAAAAATGACCAAATGAACATGACCAATTTAAATGAAATCTGAGAACGATGCATAAGGTCTAGATACCAATGAGTATTTTTTCTTTAAAGAGCATGTCAAGAACTTTTCATAAAACTTATAGCCACTTTGTTTTGATTTTTGTACAATTAGTTATGAATTTTCAAAGTTGGCCCAAATTGTTGTGAATAGTGTATGGAAATATGAAAAGGGAAATTGTGAAATTAAAATTTTCTTGCACTTAAGTCTTGTATAATGATTCTGAGTGGTGCCAATTGTTATATAACGACGTAATAAAAGAGGCGTGACACTTTTTGGTACCAGAGCAAAGGTTTTGGTTTACTGTAATGTGCTCAAATTATGTGATAAGTTTGTTGTGTATTAAAGATTTTGATTATGGTTGATAAATGTTTTGATAGTGGTGCACTGTGGTACTGTATGGCATGATATTGCCGTGTGTTATCTTGAATTATGTTGTATTGTGTTTCTTGAACTATATTATTGGTTTGGTTTGTTGCACTACTGGGGAAAGATTAAAAGTTAGAAAGATGGCATACTGTGCTCAATAGAAGTTATTAACTAGAGGATCCCTGAAGAATTGTACCCAGAATGGTACCACCCTCTGGTAGGAGATTCTAATGACCCTACTTCCTCACTAGGACACCACCACTATTTACCCTCTAGAGAGACTGAGAATACTTATTCTGGAGTGGGCTCTAATTAGATAATAGAGCTACAAGAAGATAAGGTAGAGTCCTGTACTCGGCTAATGACAGAGTTATAGCAGAGATTATGTTCATGGCCAGTGCTTAGACTAAGAAATCATGACCATAAGGCAGGCCCCAGTAGAACTTTACCTCCAAGGAAGAAGTCATCATCAGTGCCTAAGGAAATTAATATGATGGAGCATCTAATTAAAGAACTCAAGTCCCTAGGTAGGTATATCAAGAGGGAAAGATCAGTATGCCACAGTCTACCTTGGTTCCTTTCGTCAGATTAGGCGGTTGTATGCGATAGTTAACAATGAAAGCCTAACCCTAGATGTAGACATATGGGGCAAGGCACTACTATCTACTCTTCCAAAAACATGGATCTAGGATGAATCCATACCATCTATCTGTGACAGAGTAGATGGGTGTGCTTTTGAGCAGATACTGGACATTCTAGAGAACTTAGTTACTGCTACTTTTTCTTTTTCCAGGAGGGTTCTAAATAGTTGTGTTAACTATGTGACTGTTGATATGATTCGTTGTGACTAATGGAACTATGCTACTATTTGTATATGAATAGGTTATATACAAAAGTAAAGGTTATATAGTAATGTTGTTCCTTGTAAAGTTAAGAGAAGATAGTAGGTACAGTGATGATAAGATACGAGATATAAAGGGGAGAATAGAATTGGCCCACTATCAACCCAATTCAAGTAATGATGAACCAGTTAGAGGAACAACAACAGACAATATAAGAGTTACGAATAACCCGAGCTTGTGGAGAGCAAGGAAGGGATGTTGTGATAGCAACAATGGTAATAGCAGTCATAGTATAGTTACAATAACCTGAGCGAGGAGTAGCCGAGATAGCCCAACACATTGAGCCCAAACTCTAAGAATTGATAAGTAAAATAGGCAAGCCCTACAGGGGAGGTGACTAGAGGAAATCTTTAGAACAATGGATTGCTCTGTTAAGGCTAGAGTACAGATGGAAATCTATAAGTTAAGGGAAGAAATGAATAGGTGGTATAAGAACTTAGAAAAATAGTCAATTAAATTGTTGAGCCCCCAATTACTTGGGAATCTTTTAAAGGTTAATTCTTCTAGAAGTATTCCCTTAACATTAATATGGCATGAGAAGGGAACTAAATCCCTCACTACAGAGCAAGTAGAAGAGGAACCTTTTGATGAGTATTTAGGAGATGCATTAAGTTATCTCGGTACCCCGCCTATCTATAACATATGATTGACGAACGGTAGTTTATTGAGAAAGTGATTAGAGGTCTAGGACCAGAATTAAGAGCCAGAGGGCAGCCCGAGATAAGTGGCGAATATTGATGAGGTAGTGAAAGCCTGTTGAATCACTGAGAATAGTTGGAATCATTATGACTGTATTGGAATAATGTCGAGGGTTGATAAACCTTAGGCAAGGACAATGACTGAGGGGGTTTTGATTTTAGTGATAGCTTAAGAGTGGCATGCACCAAGTAGAACTGAACATTTTTAGACAAGCTTGGATTTGTGAAAAGTTATAGGGAAAAAGTTACGGAGACTAATAATACACAACTGATCAGAATTTATACTTTATTTTAGAAAACTCAGACACTATATAGGGGAGTGTTGCTCTAGGGGCAGGAGAAAGCTAGTGAGTTACCCGAGGTTACTTGATATAAAAATTTGTATGAATAATTTCACAGGGTGCAATATTTGATTTGGATGCTAGCTATTGATTTAAATCGTATGGGTATGATTAGCAAATAGACTTTATTGGGGAATATTATTGGGTAATTTTCACTAACATTAGAGTGGTCACCTCTAGTGTGTTTAAAGGATATTATCCGGTGTATTTATTACTGTGCTATTTTTGATCCGTTATGCATACCATCTTATGATATTGATTTGAAAACTAGCCTGAATTGATTTTCATTTCACAGTATTGCCCTTGACTGCATAAGTTTGAAACTTAAACTTTTTCCTCCCAAGGAACTTGTCTCTTGCCTAGAGGTAAGACTAAATTTCACTAGTAAGGCCTAAGTAGAGAAGTCATTGAGAAAGGATTATTAAATGTATATGGTAACTCTTAGTGTAGGTAGAGGTAACAATGGAGATACAGAAAATACTATTGTTAAGGGAATAGCTAGAGAAGTTCCCAAGAGAAATTAATGGACTTCCACTGGAACAAGAAACTGGAAAGTGCAGTAGAAGTAGTGCCAAGGGCAAGTTTAATTTAAAGCCTCATTATTGTGCAACCTTGATGAAACGGCTGAAAACATAGTGGGCCTAATAGAAGTAGGAGTCTATACTTTTGTAAGGAAACTGAATGACAATTTAAACTCAAGTAACCGTTGTAACCTCAAAAGAGGCAAAGTAACAGGACAAAATGTCTTAGGTTTGTTATGTCCTTGAACAATGGTGGAAATTTCTAAGGAATGGTAAGCCAAGAGGGATAGATGTTTAACAAGATTGAATTGAATAATTGATGAGGAGTTAGGTACCTGACCTAATCATAACATAGTAAGGTGATTGAGTATCCAATGTGTGATGTGATCAAGATATAATCATCCATACCTAACCATAGAAATAATTGGTCATAAGGTAAGGAAGGTTACAAAGAGTAGAGTTGGGCAAGATCCCTCTTGAGAATAAAGTTAAATAGGAATAGATGAGTATGTAATGGGTAATGGGTACATTGGGAGAACTAATATGTAATGAAGAATGAATAAGGCTTCAATGGTGTCTAAAGCCTAAGAGTGCTCAGACATCAATAATATTAGGGACTCTATGATGTTCCTTAGTGTCCCTAAACAATTGAGTATGCAACCATAGCACCTAGAATAATGTGAAAACTAAGAAATGAAGTTCCCAATGAAGAATGCCCCTATATGTGGAATTATATAATAAAGAGGCTCCCTTCTAGTAAGGGATATGGAATTGAGGAGTGTATCGTGGCAGAGATTGAATGCAAGAAAAGTCTTGGCCACAAAATATCTCTCTGAAAGTAAATATGATTCTCCGTCACCAAAATCACATTGCTCTGGCAAGGGTAAGTCATTTTTGACAGGAATTACAGTGAATAGCCGAATGGAGTTGATAGTGATATATCCTCCATCGATAGTTTTGGCAATGATGATAGTAGGACACAATTGAGGTAGGGTATAGAGTGAATCTTACCCTGAGGAGAGTGAAATTGGTTAAGGGTAATGAGAAAAGTATTATGAGGAAAATACTTATAATTCCTCAAACTTAACAAGGTACTGTAGTATGGTAATGAGTAAAGAGAATGTAATAGTGGAAGCCCTATCCTGATGTTATTGAGAGCTGAGAATGTGATAATCAATGGTTACACTGGGAACTAGTTTATAGAGAGAGATAAGTAAGTTCCTGATAGTACTTAAACGTATGATAATATTTAGGACTAATGAGACCTTTATGTCCCTAATACATCAATGAGAAGTGCAACCATAACACTCAGGCCAGTAAGAAATGTAAGAGATGAGATTTGTATGAATGGATGCAACTGCTATGATGATCAAATGAGTCAGATCAAGAGGTTCCCCTAATAGGGATTTGACATGTAAGGATGTACAGCATAGAGATTAAGTAACCGATCGACAAGTCTTGGCTATAAAATGATTCTTAAAATGGGAGGTGGTTCTCTGATACAGAGTTGATGCCGCTCTACCGAGAGCGAGCTATTCTCTGTAGAAAAGGAAAGGCTCATGGAGTTAACCTTACCCCAGTGTGAGTGAAGCTAGCCAAAAGTGATGAAAGGATAGAATACTTGAGGAGATAGCGAAGATGATTTTACAAGACCTTTCCCTATAAGATGAGAAAGAAAATTGTAAGACATGGTAGACTAGTATGGATATGATGATAGGCCTAAAAGGCCAGGGATATGACCTAATAGCCTAGAAAATTTACAGGGGTTTGATGAAACGAAAATAGCTTGAGGTAGCTAAAAGTTAAGAAAAAAAGAAACACCAGAAAAATGAATGACCCCAAAGTTGACAGAAAGATTTGAATAAGGCCTAAGAAGGCAATACTGGCATCTATGATCAGTCTTGAGGAATGATCAGTTAAGTCACCAACTGAGGATAGTTGACTTATTCTCTAACTCAGTTTATTGGTCTAAAGTCTCCTAAAGAGTAGAACATGGCTCAGGTAGAATAGGAACAAATCCAAGATCACAGTAGATCTTGAAGCGGCTTTTGGGAGAGCGGGGTGGCTCTCAAGGTCATAGTCGACCATGCTTAAGCAAAGGTTATTGAGCCATGAGGCTAGTATCTCTTTGGAGTGGGAGAATGAGATGACCGTGGATGAGTCTAAGATGAGAAAACCTCCTCAGGTTGGTTTCTTAGTACAGAGAGACTACCTTTGACTTTTCCATAAACACTATTATTGCTGAATAGGCCGAGCTCAATTCTGTTCCAATCAACAAAAGTAAGTGAGGAAAGTAAGGATTAAGGGAACCACAGACCATAAGTCCTAAAGGTTATGCATTTAGGCAAGCTATATGTGAAATGAGAACATAAAAGAAAGATGATAGGCCCTTAAAGTAAAGAAGAGAAAGGCAGAGTATGCCGAAAAGACCTGATAAAGGCAGTGTTAAAGGAATTTGAGATGCCATGGTACAGTAAAATATCATGAAAATAGGTACACTATGGCACACCTTACCTATATCATACATAGAATACATTTAGAGCCATTTCAGACCACTTTGGATGGCCTTAAGCTCATAAAAATGTAACTAGACGCTGGTTTACAGAAATTACTGTTCACTGCTCATTATTTCATATTACAGGTCCAACTTTGAAAAATCATAACTAATTATAGAAAAATCATATGGAGGTGTTCTAAAATTTCACAAAAATTTGTTTCAATGGTCTTTAAGAAAAAAAATATCCAATTGGACTTACCTTTGCCCAATTCGCACAGTTTAATCAATAAAAATTACTGTTCATTTGGTAAAATCTGAAACTTTCAGATTCTGTGCTTCAACTTTGGAAATTCATATCTCCTTGGGTACATATCTAATTAAGATGATCTACCTCTCATTTTAAAGCTTAAGATGTGTACTATAAGTCTGCCAAATTTTGTAGCTTAACTTGTTCATTTGATGCATCAAATTAAAGCTTGAAACTAACTGCTCCAAGACCTACGTTTTATCCTTTCAACCTTGCTTGCTTTAATTCTTTTTATTTCTTTGGCATACATCACTTGGGTTTACTCTTTCCCATTCATGCTCATGCATTGTCATACATGACATAAGCATTTTATGCACATAAATTGCATCAAAGCATCCATAAACATAATTTACAACATAGGAGAATTATACATTGAATACTAATCTCATTCATTAACATCAATAATTCTCCACTTTCTTCTCCTTGCTTCTCATGCCATTATTGCCCATGATTGATTGACCTATATGGTTGTTTAGAGAGGGGTGAGATTTGAGAGAATCTCACTAGCAAACAATACCACATTAATCATGTAGATGGATGCTAATGCACTACACGCAACTTGTTTATGATCTTGTAAATTAGTGACATATTAGAATGCTCAGAGCTAACTTCTTGATGCACGGCCATAGAGACATAATCTACTCATTATGAATAGCAATTACAATAGCTAAAGCATGTCATAATAACAATCAAATAACATGTACACAGCAACACACAAGCATATAACATCAAGCAATGACAATAGGTAAGTTCATTACCTTGGACTTCAAACTTTCCTTTTGCTTTCCTTTTGATTCTCTTGACTTCCCAACAATATATACCTTTGGTCAACATCATTAAACATCCTCTTGGTTGTTCCAAGGTCCTAAAAATAGTCACATTGGTCATACAATCTATTAGGACTTAACCTTTTTCTCTTAATTTTGGATTAATGTTCTAGCTTTGTAAAAAAAATTTTCTTACACTAATCCTACACAATTTTGCCAAAAAATCCAAATATGAGCTTAGATTAATGAAAAGAAAACTCCTTCCCCAAGAAATAGTGTTGGTCGAAGAGGGGGCTTTGAAATCCAAAAATCCTAACTTTAATTCCAATGCTTCCAATGCTTGTTTTTTAGGTTTACCCTGCACCATTTTCCATTTTAAACCCATTGGAAGCCTTAGAATCATCAAAATCACATCCTAGGGTGCATCACCAGGTTTGGCCAAACACTATACCTAACAACCATATCATACAATTCTTCTAATTTCAACATAGATCCACTTGAAACAACCTCTAATCAATGTGTTCTAACTAAGTTTAACATCAAAATCATCCTTCCCTAACTCTTATTAATTTTGGTCAGCACCTCCCTTTGGGATTTCATATTTTTCAACCATTAAACTCAAGAATATGAGGCAAGAAACAACATAGAACAACCTACTAACCTCAGATCCAAGCTTGGTTGATCAAAGGTAGATGCCCTCCTCTTGATTATGCTTCAAGAAATAAAATTGCAAGATTTTCCCCTAGTATTCTCATGTTGGCCAAAAATATGAAGGGAGAGAGGCTCTATTTATAGCCAAAACTTTGGCTTGAATGGACTAAAATGCCCTTGGTGGCTAGTAGAAGGAATAAGGGCGATCTTGGAACTTTAAGTGCACTTTTGCATCATCATTACATCATCTTCTTGCATCATCCTTACATCATTCTTCTAGAAGGTGCCAAGTGTCACAAATTTGGTGGAGGAAAAGAGAGATTAAATCCTAACAGTGGGATCAAAACTTAATCCTTAAGTTTCCTCCTAATTTACTTGGCCCACGTTTCTCTGGCTTTCTTAATGACTTTCTGGAGCTCAAAAAATTCTCTTGTCTACTCTATAAATTCCCTTTCATTCTAGAGAATATCTATGAATTTTCTCAGACCATAACACTTCCTTTAAGCCTTACATAAAAGTCATTTACTAAAATGCCCGTTTAACGGCATAACCGGCTTTATATTTTATTAAAGCCATTCCACTGGCCTTTTGGTTATGGGACTAATTTTATAAATTACTACAAATTTCAATATTTTAATCTTATTTTTGTATATACTTTTTAGGACTCTTGCTATTTTAAATAATTACCTCAAACATTATACTTTTTACCAGCTATAAACTCATAAATTCCATTTAAGCTACCTCAGGGGTATTTTGGTCATTTCTCTTTACAAAAGAGTCTTAGAATATTATTTCCCATTTTTTGGGATTTTTTTAGAATTTTCTGTATACTTTTCATTTTTACCCCGTTGGCCGTAACTTTCTGAATTTACAGTTTAGTCCCTGCTTGGACTTAACTTCATACAACCATCTCTTTGAGATTTCTAACTTAACCCTTGGCCTGTTTCTACTCTCTTTTCTATTTCTGGGCCCTTAAGACTTTATTGGAGTCTTTAGCCTTTATTATACTTGAGCCCCTGAAAACTTTCACTTTGCAATTTAGTCCTTGAAACTGTTTTGACTTCCTTTCTCATCTTTGGGACTTCTGCTCAAAAGGAGCTTAGTAGCCTACCTTTTTAAGGCTATTTCCAAGACTTCTAGGCCTAGAAATTGAGATGTGACAATTCTCCCCCTCTTTTAAAAATTTCGTCCTTGAAATTTTAGGGCTAAACCTCTAGTTTGACTATCAGTGAGAGGTTACTCGAGGAGAATGTCCCTTCCTGCTCTTTTTTGGTCCTATTTGGCATGCTTGAATTTATCCTAATCAAGACATATAGCTCCAAATCTTAAACGGTCCTACGTACTTCAGTGTCAACTTTCCCACTTTATTGGTTTCCGTCTACTATCGGCGTAACTTTCTATTCGCTTTGAGCAATAAGCAACTTCTGCTGAAATAGCCGTATTTCCTCAGAGGTTCAGTCGATTGTATCTGGACCTTAAACTTTCATTTCTCTAAGTTTCATCCAGTAAATTGGGGATCTACACTTTCTCCCATGTAGAGCTTTGAATGGGATCATTTGAAGGCTGAAATCATAGCTGCCACTATAACCAAAATCCGTCCGTGGCAGGTACTGATTTTAGTTCCCTTTAAAATCCAAAATGTATGCCCTCAACACGTCTTCTAGGTTTTGGATCATTCACTTTGTTTGCATGTTCGTTGCAGTAATAAGCCATACTGAGACTTAACTGGGTTCTTATGGCTTTTGCCATCTTTTTTCCAGAATCTAGGTGTAAACTTTGGGTCTCTATCTGGCACAATGTCCTTTGATACCTCATGAAGTCTAATGACCTCCTTAACGTATAACCTTGCTAATTTCTCTAGCAAATATTTTAACTTTAATCCCTAAGAAAGAGGCCAACTTGTTAATTGATCAACTATAACCCATGTCGCATCGTAACCTGATGACCTGTGAGGTAATCCTACAATAGAACCCATGGAAATACTATCTCATTTCCACTCAGGGAGATCTGGGCTTACAGAAATCTTGATGATTTCTGATGCTCTATCCTTATTTTCTAGCATGTGAGGCATCTTGTCTCATACCGGACCATCAAAACCTCTACTTAAGGTTTTAGTACCTCCTGGTCATTCTTGGATGAATCGTGTACTAATTCTTATATGCCTCATCTAGAATTTGGTTCTTGAAACCATTTACTAGACGGACATAGGCTCTTTTCTATATTTTAATATTTCCCTTACTTAAGATTTCAAAATCTCTTATCTTATTGTTTATTATTCTAGCTCAAAGAGTCCTTGCTAATTCATCTCTTTTTTGAGCTTCCTCAATCTGATCGGTCAACAAGACTTCTATTCCTACTTCTTCTAATTCATTAGATGTCAATTGTATTTGATAGATAGGACCCTAATCCCTAATACCTTTTAACAATTCATCCTTTTTAATCATTAGGATTGCCACCTGCACTACCTTCCTGCTCAAGGCATCGGCCACTCCATTAGCCTTTCCCGGAAGGTACTTGATCTAGTAGTCATAGTCCTTGGGTAACTCCATCCTTCTTCTCTACCTCATATTTAGCTCTTTCTGATCTTGCAGCTAGTTGAGACTATCATAATCACAGAACAATTCTATGATTGCCTTGTACAACTAATGCCTCTATATCTTTAAGGCATAAACAATTGCTTCTAGCTCTAGGTCATGTGTCGGCAAATTCTCCTCATGAGACTTTAGCTGTCGTGAGGCATAGGCGACAGCTCTGCCTTGTTGTACCAGTACACATCCCAATCCCTATTTACTCACATCTGTGCACACTGCATATGAGAGTGTCGGATTAGGGATCACTAGTACTAGAGCAGAGGTCAGCCTTGCTTCAGTTCTTGAAAGCTCGCCTCATACTTATTGTCCCACACAAATTGCTGATTCTTCTTGGTAAGCTTGGTTAGCAATTAGGCAAACCTAGAAAAGTCCTGTATAAATCTCCTATAGTAACCTGCCATATCCCTAAGAAACTTCTTATCTCTGTTACCGTCTTGGGCTGTTCCCTATTGTGTACCGCTTCAACTATACTGGGATCCATAGCCACACCTTTTTTCTTAATTATGTGGCCTAGGAATCTAATTTTATCCCATCAAAATTCACATTTATTAAGCTTAACATAGAGTTTTTTCCCTCAGTGTACTCAGAACAGTCCTTAGATGTTGCTCGTGTTCCTCTTAAGATTTAGAGTACACAAGGATGTCGTCGATAAAGACTATGACAAACCAACCTAAGTACAGGCAAAAATCTGGTTCATATAATCCATGAAAGTGGCAGGGGCATTTGTTAACCAATGGTATCGCTAAGCACTCATATTGTCCATAATGGGTCCTAAAAGCATCCTTCGAAACATCCTCAACCTTAATCCTTGACTAGTGGTATCTTGACCGTAAATTGATCTTTGAGGATACCGTAGCTCCAACCAGCTGGTCCAACAGATCATTGCTCCACGGTAGGAATACTTATTCTTTACTGTTACCTATACAGCTCTTGGTAGTCTATGTACAACTTTAGACTACCATCCTTCTTAATAAAGAGTACTAGAGCACCTTAGGGAGATACGCTAGGTCTAATGAATCTCCTTTCTATTTCCTTTACTCTGCTATCTCATTTAGAGCTATTTTGTAAGGTGCATTTGATATTGCCTCTTCTGACCTTACTCAATCTTTTTGTCAACTTTAGACTATCTTTGCTTACCTTAGCTTTATCTTGTATCTTGCTGGACTTAGTGCATTCTTGCCAAAATGGCTAACATTTCTGGCCTTTGCACTTTCTTACATTACTTCCCAAGGTCATCCTTCCTTGGGCTACTCTTGCCTGAGCACGCTTAACTAGAATAGTGCTGACGAGAATGTGAGGCACTGATACTGATAGGCTCAAACCCTAGTACTTTGCTGTCTTAGAACCTTTTGGTTCTATCTTTAGTCAGGTCTTTCTAGCTTACATCCTTGACTCTAGCCTCACCTTAGGAATCTGCCCATCAATACTCAGTTTGTTACTATATCAACAAGGGGCTCTTTCTGTATCTAGAGCTAACCTAAATACCTCTTGTTCAGGTCTTACGGTTCTAAATTTTCTAACTGTGGCTTTTCTCTTTTAATTGGAAGAAAATTGACCTTAGCCTAATTAATGATAAGGTTATCTAGAAGGAAGTCATGGGTACTCTCTCAGTGCTTGTTTACCACTGAAGGAGGTTTCTGTATCTTAAACTCATCCCTGGCTTTCATCTTCCCAAAGAGATACTGTAGTCTTACTCTTATGGCTCAGTCACTTTCCCTTAGGCTCGGTCTACTGCGCTCTACCGTAAGCCTCTTTAGGATCTATGGTGACCCTAGAATACTATCATCACTTTGAGCCATTTTAAGATCTCTGGGAGACTCTGACCACAGGGTTGACTAGTAAAATAAGTCACCTCTACTTAGTTGATAACTTGACTGATCATTCCCCAAGATTGTTCCAATAGCCAATATCATTCTCTTAAGCCTCATTCAATTCTCGAAGCCACCTATCTGCTTCTTTAGGTGCCTAAGCCAATCTGTCTTAGGAGCTCTCTTACTCATCTAGCTGCTTTTACCATTCTTAGCTACTTTAGAATGGTACAAGGAGAGGACTTATGCAACTTCTCTTTCTTTTACTTTACTTTCAGTATGAGCATACTCTAATATACATAATGCCTGGCATTCTAATACAAGAAGTGCAAGCTTTTATTGGTTGCTATGTTTGTAGCGTGCCAACCAGACATCTCATCCCTAAAAAGGGAGCCTCTCATCTTGTTCACAACTGATTCGGGAAGTCATAGGGAGAGGACTTATGAGGTTCTTCTTCTTTCTGCTTGCTCTTCTCTGTTAAGCTCAAGGACATTCAACCCTAGCTCTGTTCTTGGCTAGTCATGCTTCCATTAGGGTAAAGTCAACTCCACTTGCCTTACCTCGGCTGGTACTTTTTCCTGCTCGGATAGGGTATTTGGCTCTGTCTAGAGTGGTACCAATTCTGTCTCAGAGGTCTAGTTCCCTACTTTCTCTAGGAGGATTCATAGTCAAGACCATATTCCCTGTGAAGGGTGTCTTTTAACCTAACCCCAAGTGACTAAGTATCTCTTAACATTATCAGGAGCATGCCAACCCCACAATGCTAGTTCCCCGTATAGCTATCTGTCTCATTCTCATCTCTTTCTCTTTTTCTTGATCCCCAAGAATTCTACTAGGGCTATCCATCTTGAGTTTTCTATCTCTAAGTTCCTATTTATCTATTATGGGACTTGAGATAGCTAATCTATCATGGTGCCCCAACTCTAACAAGACTGTAAGAGTTTGTCCAGCTTCGGTGGCCACTATACCCTCTTAGTGGTGTACAGACTCTACCCCTAACTATCTTGTTCAACTCCTTATCATTACTCTTCCTCTTGAGGGGGAATCTGATAGCTCTAAATAGTAGCTACCTCTCTCTCTGATCTCTATCAGTCTTACTCTCAATGACCTCATAGTCCATCAAGTCTTGTCGAGATACCACCTCAGCATCTGAGAGTCACTGTCCCTATTCGCCACGACCAGAATTCTTGTTTGCCACAATAAAAGTCACCACTTCCTCTGGTAATCACTTTTGTATCATTCATTGCCACTAATGCCCTTTGTTTATCATGGCGAAACATACTTTCTCTTAACCTTTACTAGCCTTAGTTAGCTTTGTTCATTGTAATCTTATCCACTGCTTGAAGGACTTTCATGTCCTAGCCTTACTGTGAACCCCAACTAAGTCAACTACTTCCTTTCAACCAATTAAGGACGGGTCTACCATTAGCACTTTTGGTTTCCCCTATCCTCAGGGATCACTGGCAGGCAGAAAGCTATCTTTAGCTCTTTCTAGCTTTTTATATCTATTTAAGAATTGAAGATAGCTACTTTGATCATATTGCCTTAGCACCAAATCAAGGCTACACTAACTGTATCTAACTTAGGCTGCTACTTGACTCTTTCTGCTAGGGTTCAGACTCATACCACTATCTGACTTGTAAGCCATTATCCTTTCTAAATGAGGACTCAAACATCACCTTTTTAGTGATCCTCAATACTTATTTTTCCTTGAGTATTCACCTCCAATCTATAACCTTAGTTGGACCTTAGCTAGTATTACTAGCTCTGACCTGAACTGGACTTTTCTAAATCCATACAGATAGTTCTCTTTTTCCTATGCCAGAACCTCTGTTCTGATATCAAAAATGTCACACCTTATTTATATCATACCTACAATCCATTTAGAGCCATTTCAGACCACTTTGGATAGCCTTAAGCTCATAAAAATGTAATTGGATGCTGATTTACGAAAATAACTGTTCACTCAGCATTTTTTCAGATTACAAGTGCAACTTTGAAAAATCATAACTAATTCTAGAAAAATTTTATGGAGGTGTTCTAAAATTCTGCAAAAATTTCTTTGAATTCTCTTTAAGGAAAAAAAAAATCCAATTAGACTTACCTTTGCCCAATTCGTACAGTTTAATCAAAAAATATTACTATTTATTTGGTAAAATCTGGAACTTTCAGATTCTGTGCCTCAAGTTTAGAAATTTGTATCTCCTTGTGTACACATCCAATTGAGGTGATCTACCTCTCATTTTAAAGCTTAAGATGTGTACTATAAGTCTGCCAAATTGTGTGGCTTAACTCATTCATTTGATAAGTCAAACCGAAGCTCAAAGCTAACTGTTCCAGGACCTACGTTTTATCCTTTCACCTTTGGTTGCTTTAATTCTTTTTATTTCTTTGGCATATATAAATTGGGTTTACTCTTTTCCATTCATGCTCATATATTTTCATACATGTCATAAGCATTCTATGCACATAAATTGTATCAAAGCATCCATAAACATAATTTACAACATAGGAGAATTATACATTGAACATTAATCTCATTCATAAACATCAATAATTCTCCACTTTCTTCTCTTTGCTTCTCATGCCATTATTGCCCATGATTGATTGACCTAAATAGTTGGTTAGGAAGGGGTAAGATTCAGGAGAATCTCTGTAGCAAACAATACCATATTAGTTATGCTAGATGGATGCTAATGCACTATATGCAACTTATTTATTCTCTTGTTAATTAGTGACATATTAGCATGCTTAAAGCTAACTTCTTGATGTATGGCCATAGAGACATAACCTACTCATCATGAATAGAAATTACAGTGGCTAAAATATGTCACAATAACATTCAAGTAATATGTACATAGCAACACATAAGCATACAATATCAAGCAATGACAATAGGTAAGTTCACAACCTTGGACTTCAAGCTTTCCTTTTGCTTTTCTTTTGATTCCCTTGACTTCCCAACCATTTGTACCTTTGGTCAACATCATTAAACATCATCTTGGATGTTCCAAGATTCTAAACATAGTCACATTGTTCATACAATCTATTAGGACTAGAGATTAAATAAAGTTCAAAACTAACCTTCTTGAACTTAACACTTTTCTCTTAATTTTGGATTAATGTTCTAGCTTTGTAAAAATTGTTCTCTTAGGCTATTCCTACACAATTTTGCCCAAAAAAATCCAAATATGAGCTTAGATTAATGAAAAGAAAACTCCTTCCCCAAGAAACAGTGTTGGCCGAATAGGGGGTTTTGAAATCTAAAAATCCCAACTTTAATTCCAATACTTCCAATGCTTGTTCTTTAAGTTTACCCTACACTATTTTCCATTTTAAACCCATTGGAAGCCTTAGAATCATCAAAATCACATTCTAGGGTGCATGACCAAGTTTGGTCGAACACTATACCCAACAACCATATCATACAATTCTTCTAATTTCAACATAGATCCATTGAAAACAACCTCTAGTCAATGTGTTCTAACTACGTTTAACATCAAAATCATTCTCCCCTAACTCTTATTAATTTCAGCCAATGCCTCCTTAGGGGATTCCATATTTTTCAACCATTAAACTCAAGAATACGAAGCAAGAAACAACATGGAACCACCTATTAACCTTAGATCTAAGCTTAGTTGATCAAAGGTAGGTGTCCTCCTCTTGATTATGCTGTGAGAAATAAAATTACAAGAGTTTTCCCTAGTATTCTCATATTTACCAAAAATATGAAGAGGGAGAGGCTCTATTTATAGCCAAAACTTTGGCTTCAATGAACTAAAATACACTTGGTGGCTAATAGAGGGAATAAGGGTAATCTTGGAACTTCAAGTGCACTTTTGCATCATCATTACATCATCTTCTTGTATCATCCTTACATCATTCTTCTAGAAGGTACCAAGTGTCACAAATTTGGTGGAAGAAAAGGGAGATTAAATCCTAACCATTGGATCAAAACTTAATCCTTAAGTTTCCTCCTAATTTACTTGGCCCATGTTTCTTTGGCTTTCTTGATGGCTTTCCAAAGCTCAGAAAATTCTTCTATCCACTCCATAAATTCCCTTTTATTCTAGAGAATATCTATAAATTTTCTTGGACCATAACATTTCCTTTAAGCCTTGCATAAAAGTTATTTACTAAAATACCCTTTTAACGGTATAACTGGCTTTATATTTTATTAAAGCCATTCCACTGACCTTTTGGTTACACTACTAATTTTATAAATTACTAAAACCTTTCAATCATTTAATTTCATTTTTTATACATTTTTTAGGACTCTTACAATTTTAAATAATTACCTCAAATGGTATACTTTTTCCCAGCCATAACCTCATAAATTCCATTTAAGCTGCCTCAGGGGTATTTTTGTCATTTCTCTTCACAAAAGAGTCTTAGAATATTTTTTTATATTTTCTGGGATTTCCTTAGAATTTTGTGTACACTTTCCATTTTTACTCCTGTTGGCCATAACTTTCTAAATTTACAGTTTAGTCCCTGCTTGGACTTAACTTCATACATCCATCTCTTTGAGATTTCTAACTTAACCCTTGACCTGTTTCTACTCTCTTTTGTCTTTCTGGGCCCTTGAGACTTTACTAGAGCCTCTAGCCTTTATTATACTTGAGCCTTTGAAAATTTTCACTTTGCAGTTTAGTCCCTGAAATTGTTTTGACTTCCTTTCTCATCTTTGGGACTTCTGCTCAAAAGGAGCTAAGTAGCCTACCTTCTTTAGGCTATTTTCAAGGTTTTGAGGCTTAAAAATTGAGATGTGATAATTCTCCCCCTCTTCTAAAAATTTCGTGCTCAAAATTTTTGGGCTAAACATCTAGTTTGGCTATCACTGAGAGGTTACCGAAGGAGAATGTCCCTTCCTGTTTTTTTGGTCCTATTTAGCATGCCTGAATTTATTCTAATCAGGACTTGTAGCTCCAAATCTTAATCGGTCCTATGTACTTCAGTGTCAACTTTTCCACTTTAATGGTTTCTGTCTACTATCGGTGTAACTTTCTATCTGCTTTGAGCCATAAGCAACTTCTACTTAAATAGTTGTATTTGCTCAGAGGTTCAATTGATTGCATCTGGACCATAAACTTTCGTTTCTCAAAGTTCCTTCCAGCAAATCAGGGATCTACACTTTCTCCCATATAAAGTGAAACGTCCTTCCCTTAACCCCTCAGGGTATGCATTCGTAAGCGTTATGTTTCAAGTGGACCATGACACAAGCCTGTGGATTTAAATTTCAACATAACTACGCGGGTTACTATTCACTGTTTAAAATTCCGGATTACAGGTTTAACTAAGAAAAAATCATAACTAATTCCATAAAAATCATGTTAAGGTGCTCTAAAATTCTACAGAAAGATCTTTCAATGCTCTTTAACGAAAAAATATCCAATTGTACTTGTCCTTGCCCAATTTATACAATTTAATTAATAAACATTACTATTCATTTAGTAAATTCTGGAACTTCCAGATTCTGTGCCTCAAATTTGGAAATTCATATCTCCTTGCGTACGAATCCAATTGAGGTGATCTACATCTCATTTTAAAGCTTGGGATATGTACTACAATTCTGACAAATCTCATCGCTTAACTCATTCATTTGATAGGTCAAACTAGAGCTACAAACTCACTGCTTCAGGACTTACGTTTTATCCCTTAACCACTCCTTACTTTAATTCTTTTTATTTCCTTAGCACACATTGTCACACCTTCATTTTTAAACCCCATTATACATCATTTGGAACCATTAGGAAGCATTATATTGTACTTAAAGTAGGTAATAACCAAGATTTTAGAAATTTGATTCTTGTTACTATTCATATGACCCTTAAAATCGGGTTAGATTTGAAAAATCATAACTAAATGTAGAAAAATCGAAACAGAGTGGTTCTAAATCTCTTATGGAAAGCTCTAAATGGGAAAAATAATCATGGATATCAGTTCATTATGGATCAGTACTAGTTTTCAGGAAAATATGTACTGTTCATTTGGTAAATTCTAGAATTTCTAGTATTTTTGTCCAACTTTGGAAGGGCATAACTCTCTGCACAAAATTCAAAATTTAATGATCTACCACTTGATTTAAAGTTAAAAATGTGTCCTATAAGTCTACCTAATTTCAAGGCTAGACTCAAAATTTGCTATTTATTTCATGTGTCCCAAGTTTGGTCTTTTCTAGGGAAAGTTTATCCCCTAATCATACTTGTTTTTTTCTTTCTTTTCCTTTTCTTAACCTTTTACCCATCCTTAATCATATGGGCCTTAACACCAACTTAAACATACATTCTAATATACTTCCACATGTTTTGTAACATCCCAAATTTTAGCTCATAAATAGAAGTAATAGCACAAGGAAAGGATGATTACTAAGTCCAATGCAACGAAAGTCCCGGAGATCCCTCGAAAGGAAAAAAAGAGATTTTCCAAGGGCAAATGTGTAAAACAATAGTGTTTAGGGACTAAAGAATGACGAACTGGAAACAATGAAGGGCCAGAGGTTATGCCAGAAACTTATAAGAGATGGTTCTGAAGGTTAGGCCTAAGGAGGGACCAAATTGCAAAGAAAAGATTCCTAGACCAAGTAGGGACCTAATTGTAAATAATAAAAGTTCTGGTCAACCAATGCTAAGAGATAGCAAAAAGGGCCCAAATGACTTAGAAAAGTTTCAGAAAAATGGGAATAGGATCCCAAAGCCGATATGAGGCTAGAAATGACAGAAATGCCTTGAAGTCATTTCAGGGTTTTGAGCAATTTGAGATAGTAACTTAAATTGAATTATTTAAGCTATGAGATGGCCTCAAATAATCAGGAAAAAATGGAGAACAGTAGTTGAGGAATTTACACAGATTGTAAAATTAATTCCGTCCACAGAAACTGAAAAGGTTAACTTTAATTAAATTTAAAGCCTATTTATACCCTATCCGGGGAAAGTCAAAATAGCTGTCTACAATTTGACTTTTGACCTAAGAAAAATTAGAGAAATTTCCCGTGATGAAAGGGAAAGAATGAAACCCAGAGACAGATCAATAAAGTTACGAGCCAATAGAAAGAATTCGGAGAAGGTAACCCTGATTAAGTATTATTTAATAATATTTCTGGGAAAAGGAGAAAGAAAATATCTAAAGACCATTATGACAGCACTGAGTTAGCATGTTGAGTCACCAGATGCAATCATGACACCCACGAGTCAGCATGCTGAGTCACCAGATGCAATCATGACACCCACGAGTCAGCATGCTGAGTCACCAGATGCAATCATGACACCCACGATTCAGCATGCTGAGTCACCAGATGCAATCATGACACCACTGAGTTAGCATGCTATGTTGCCAAATGCAATCATGACACCTACGAGTCATCATGCTGAGTCAACAGAAGATATTTATGGACAGCATAAAAATCAGAACGCAATATGGGAATATTTTAGACAGTCCTTTGTCTACCCATTATAGTGAAATCTCTACTATGTGACTCAGTAAGGTTAAGTAGCTTGTCAGTAGAGCTAATTATTTTAGTCTATGCTCCTCTAAGATGATGCTATATATATACTTAATTAAGATGAAAAAATGGTGCTAGAACATGTCCCAGTGGTACCGGGTCAGTCAGGACTCAGAAAAGTACCCGATATGGTGCAGAATGGCAAAATAGGTGGAGGAATGCCTAAGGGCTATATTTTGCACGAATTTTATATTAATTTCCTCCCTATTTTAATGCTAAAATGATGAAGAAATATGAAAGTGACAAGTGTACGGTTAGATGGGAAAAGAAGGTATTACGTGAACGGTTGGATGCAAGACACGTGTACGGTCAGATGCAAGACACGTGTGCAGTTAGATTAAAGACATGTGGCTTGATGATGCAAGCATGATGTCATCAAGATGAGGTAAGCATGATGTCATAGGACACATGTCATCACAAGATAAAAAGAGAAAATGGACGGTCCAGATCAAGCCACGTATTTTTAAGATCAATGGTCGAGATTCGGTCTTATTTTCTATAAATACCCCTCCCCTCCCTCTCATTTCGTCCTAAGCCATGGAAACCTTAGGGAAGCTCTTGAAAAATGGTGTGTAGAGAGAGAAAGAAGAGGGAGAAAGAAAGGCCAAGTGATCCCAAACCAGATCAAGCTCTAAAACAAGGTATGTGTGCCGTTTTTGATGTAGTTTCTACCTCCCTTGTTATTTTTAAACCTGGTGGTCAGTTTGATTGGATTTTTTATGATTGAAATCCTATGGGGAGGTACTGCACAAAATTTATTGGAATAGAAAAAGATGATATGGATGTTAAAAACATGTTTCAAGGCTTGAAAACGACAAGAATCAAGTGGTTCTGTATTAATTTTGCAAGAAATCTAACTTTCCCTTAGTTTGTGATTCTATTCGACCTTGACTGTTCTGAATGGTTAGGATTGGATTTTGATTATTTTGAGTTTGGAAATAGATTCTACATACAAAATTATGTGGGGATAGTATGTGGAAATAATTTTAGGAAGGTTGGAATTGAAACTCAAAAGTTAGAGTTCAAGTATGTTCAAAAAAGAATCAAGTAGAGATAAGTTGATGACTTGATTCTAATAATTGTTTTGCATCATGTATTGATGTATTTAGGACCTTGGAACATCTAAGAGGATGTTTAATGGTGTTGATCAAAAATCCATATGGGTTGAAAAGACAAGGGAATCAAAGGAAAAGCAAGAGGAAAGCTATGTTACAAGGTAGTAAACTTACTTGTATTGTATGCTTGATATGTATGCCTGCATGATGTGGCTGTGTTGCCATGATGTGACTAAGCTATGATGAGATGTTTGCAAATTTATGTTTGCAATTTTATGTTATGTTTTGCCTTGGCAATATGTTATGGAAGCATGAAATGCTTTAACTTACTTTCTATGGCATTCATGTGTTAATGTTACAACATGTCATGCATATGTATTATGTCTTGTATGCTTATGGGTAGTATTTGCTACTGAGATTCCCCCAAATCTCACCCTCCTTAACCAACTATTTAGGTCAATCAATAGTGGGCAATAATGACATGAGAGGCAAGGAGAAGAAAGTGGAGAATTATTAATGTTAATGAATGATGTTATTATTTAATGTGTAATTCTCCTATTATGTAATTTATGTTATGGATGTTAATGATGCCATGTATTTAATTACAATATTTATAAAATGAATAGAAATGTATGAGGATGATTGGAAAAGTGTAAACCCAATTTATGTATGCCAAAGAAATAGAAAGAATTAAAGTAAAAAGAGGTTAAGGGATAAAACGTAGGTCATGGAGCAATGAGTTTGTAGCTCCAGTTTGACCTATCAAATGAATGAGTTAAGCCACAAAATTTGGCAGATTTCTAGTACACATCCCAAGATTTAAAATGAGAGGTAGATCACCTCAATTAAATATGTACACAAGGAGATGCAAATTTTCAAATTTGAGACACAGAATCTGGAAGTTCCAGAATTTACCAAATGAACAGTAATTTTATTGATTAAACTATACGAATTGGTCATGGATAAGTCCAATTTGATATTTTTTCCTTAAAGATATTTCAAATATTTTTCTATAGAATTTTAGAACACCTCAATACAATTTTTATATAATTAGTTATGTTTTTTTGAAATTGGGCTTATAATCTGGAATTTGAGTAGTGAATAGTAACCCGAGTAATTATGTTGAAAATTTTAATCCACATGCTTGTACTTTGACCTGCTTGAACCATAACGCTTACTAATGCATACTTTGAGGGGTTAAAGATAGGATTTTTCATGTTTAAACATAAACATACATGTTTGGCTCCTATTAGGAGCTATTATCCTACAAACATTACATAATTTGTAACATTCCATAACAAGTTCCAAAAAGTCATTCTAGGGTAAAGCAAATATTCATTTGGCCTCTAAAACTACTTCCTTGCCCTTACTTGCACTCCCTCCTAGGTGGTGTTAAACATAAGAGTAAGATTTCAAAGAAATCCCAGTAGCAAGGAATCACAATTATCATGCATTTATGCAAACACTACGTGCAATGCTTTTGTGCATTTATCTTGCTTATGTGTTCATGCTTTTATGCCGTGGAAAATAAGCTATCATGCACATGTTTAGAGGGCATAATGCCAAGGAAACATAATTCAAACATTGCAATCAACATTTGCAATAAAGCTTAGTCACATCATGGCACACTTTGTATACATACACATTAACACATCAATGTAAGCAAGAAAGCAATCAAAATGTAATTCAATGCTACCTTTTGACACTTGGTTCTTGATTTCCTTTAAGTTTAGGATGTTCTCTTGAGGATTTGGCAAGGTACCTATCAAACCAACACCAATACCAATCATTCAACAATTATCCAAACATATTACACATTACTTAAACATTAAACCCCTTTTCTTTGGATTTTTGGCCTAATTATTTTTCCTTTGATTCAAGTAACCTCTTAGGCCATTCCTACATGATTTTTCATGTAGAATCCAACTACATAATCAGATTTTACAAAATCAAATCCCTTCCTCAAGAACTAGACAAAACCGAAAGGGTATAGGTTTCAAGGCTAAAATTTCCAATTTGATTTTTAATGCTTCCAAACTTAATTCCTCCACATATCCCTACACAAAAATATCCAAGGAACTCAATGGAAGCATTAAAATCATCAAAATCTAATCCCAAGTCCAAGAATTCTCATTGGCTGAACACAAGCTCTTAGGATCCTAAATTTCTATTTTTGATTCCAATGAATTTAAACATACTTTCATAGTATAATCCACATAAAATCACATTTTAAATCCATTAGAACCATTAAAACTCATTGAAACAGATCCTACCCTTGAGCTCTTGAGTTGGCTGAACTGATTAGTCATAGGTCCTAGGATAATTTCTCCATAAACCCATTCAAAATAGCACCAAACATCATGATTCAATGTCATTAAACAAGTTGCTATCCATTTCCTAAGATTTCCAGCACAACCAGAATTTTTCCAGCAATTTTCCTTGCCAAGAACTCATGATTTAGCCATTGGAAAAGCATCAAATTAAAGCTTAAACATACCTTAAGGAGTTCTTGATCAAACCTTGATGATTAGCCTTGGATTGGAAATAGTTTTGAAGGTGTTTAGAAGTCCAGAAAAATATGTGCAAAACCTCCCCTATTTTTCCAGATTTTTACACGAATTTTAGGTGAATTATGGGGGTATTTATAGGCCACAATTTCTTCTGGTTCTTCCCCCTTTGGCAAACATTTTCAAGTGCAAAACATGGCCTAAAATTGAAGTCAAACCATTAGCAAATCCTAGCTATCCACTTGCATCCTGCTTTCCAAGTCATTTTTCATCAATGGTTGAAAATTTGCCTAGCACATAAGCCAGTTGTTCTGGTCATGATGAGTATGAATTTGGGCCTTATTGGATGGTAAAAATTGATTAGGAAGAAATGGAATTGGTTAGGGTATTTAAAAAAATCATTTGGTTACATAACACCCAATTTCTTGCCCCTTATTAGGAAAAATAGCTAAGGGCTTCAAAAATTCCATTTATTTTCATTATAAATCCCTATTTACTCCAAAAGTGTGATCCAGAAGTCTAGAAAATTTTTCAAGACCTCTAGGTATTTATTTCACATTTTCTCTGAAATCCGGTCTTTACTAATAGGAATTCGGAAGTAAATTCCCCATAAATTATTTCCTACATTTCCAATGCTTGGAAACAATTTTACAAATTCATATATATTCCTAGGGAGTGTATCTATATTTTTTCTTGAACTTTTAGAGTCCTTAGGTAATTAAAATAGTTGTATCACTTTAATTCCCCTTTATTTTCCCAAAAATAATTATTTTTTTGGGAAATTTCACCAAAATTTATTTTGGGCCATTCTTACTCCCAAAACATCATAGGTGACTCAAAAACCCCTAATTCCACCTTTTTCTATTTTTAGGGAATTTTTGATAACTTTTCTCAAAATTACCGTTTTGCCCCTAAGGACCCGACAAAGTTGGTTTCGTCCCATTTTGAGTTTCTATGTTTTATTCACACCTTATGCTTATCAATCATGTCTCATTCCTTATATTCCCATTACTAGGATTTCAAATTTTGGGATGTTACACACATAATATGGGCTTACTCTTTTCCCTTCATGCTTATACACTTTCATTCATGCCATAAATATTATAATTAATTACATGGCATCATTAGCATCCACAACATAATTTACATAATAGGAGAATTACACATTCATCAACAATCTCATTAATTAACATGAATAATTCTCCACTTTCTTCTCCTTGCTTCTCATGCCATTATTGGCCATTGATGATTGACCTAAATGGTTGGTTAGGGAAGGTGAGATTCAGGAGAATCTCAGTAGCAAACATTCACATACATACACAAGATGAATGCTAGTGTATGGTATGTAGTTTTTCGTAAACTTAAGTTAACTAGTGACATGCCATCATACTTTATGCTTGGTATAAAATACATGGCCATGGAAACATATTAAAAACAACATTTCCAGAAACAATTATCATGTCACAACATCATACAATCAACAAATACAAACCAACACATAAGCATACCAAATCAAGCATATAAAGGGTAAGTTCACTACCTTGTACTTCAAGCTTTCCTCTTGCTTTTCCTTTAATTCCCTTGACTTCCCAACCATGAGGGCTTTTGGTCAATATCATCAAACATCCTCTTAGATGTTCCAACGTCCTAAACATAGCCATATTGATCATTCAATCCATTAGGACCAAGAGATTATATAATGTTCAAGACTAGCTCTCTTGAACCTCAACCCTTTCTCTTAGTTTTTGGGTTTTCTTTCTAGTTTTTCTAACATAAATCTCATCATTTACCATTCTTAAGATCCATTTCTTTCAATTAGAACCACTTTAGATGGCCTTAGATTCAAGAAGATCAAATATGAAAATTTTGCTTCACGGGTACTGTTCACATAGAAATTCTAGAATTTTTGCTCAACTTTGAAAATTCATAATTAATTCTTGAAAAATTCAAACTTAGTGGTTCCAAGTCCTACTGAAAGGTCTTTATGTTCTATTTAAAGGAAAAATACTTTTAGGAGAAAATTCTATGCTGAACAGTACCAGAATTGTACGGAATTTTCCACTCTTCCAATGGTTAAAAACTGTTTCCAGATTTTAAACCCTAACTTTGAAAAATCACCATAAATAGTACACATATCCAAATAAAGTGTTCCACCCAAGGATTTAAAGCTTATAGAGTGTACTTTAGTCATGCCAAATTTCAGAATCAAGTACAAATAGTAAATTATTTGAAATAGGTATCAACGCAGATACTATAATCATCACATACCTTGATCTTGAAGCTTGAACCTTGTTCCTTCTTCTTGGCCTTCACCCCCACGTTTTTCTCTCTAATTTTTGGCCGAGTTTTCCCTCTACAAATGGATGCCAAAATGCTCTTCCAAGGTGGGGTATTTATAGCCAAAACTTTGACTTGAATGGACCAAAATGCCCTTGATTACTAATAGAAAGAGTAAGGGCAATCTTGGAACTTTAAGTTGACTTTTACATCTCATTGCATCATCTGCTTGCATCATCCTTACCACATTCTTCTCGAAGGTACTAGGTGTCACAAAAGTGGTGGAGAGAAGGAAGATTAGATCCTAGCTATTGGGTTAAAACTTGTTCCCTAAGTTTTCTCCTATTTTACTTAGCCCACATTCCTCTAACTCTCTTTATGGCCTTCTGGAGCTCAAAAAATTCTTCTATCTACTTCATAAACTCTCTTTAATTGTAGAGAATATCTATGAATTTTCTCAGGCCATAACACTTCCTTTAACCCTTAGCATAATCATCTTTTTAATTTATTAAAGCCATTCCACTGGTCATTTGGTTATTGGACCAATTTTATAAATTAGTAAACCTTTTAAACATTTAACCTCATTTTTGCATACATTTTTGAGGTCTCTTGCTATTTTAAATAATTACTTCAAACGGTGTACTTTTTACCGACCATAACCTTATAAATTCCATTTAAGTTGGCTCAGAGGTATTTTCATCATTTCTCTTAACAAAAGAGTCTTAGAATATTATTTTCCATTTTCTAGTTTTTTCTTGGAATTTTTTGTGTACTTTTCATTTTTGCCCCTGATGGCCGTAGCTTTCTAAATTTAATGTTTTACCCCTACTTAGGCTCAACCTCATAAAACCGTCTCTTTGAGGCTTCTAACTTAACCTTTAGCATGTATCTAGCCTCTTTTCTCTTTCAGGGCCTTCGGGACTTTACTGGAGCCTCTAACTTTGATTACACTTTAGCCCCTTAAAACTTTCACTTTGCAGTTTAGTCCCTAAAACTGCTTTAACTTCTTTTCTCATCTTTGGGACCTCTGCTAAATGGGGTTGGGTAGCCTATCCAATTTAAACTATTTCTGGTACTTCTACAGCCAAAAGTTGTGATGTTACAATTCTCCCCCTCTCAAAAGAATTTCATCCTCGAAATTCCGGGTCAAAGCTCTACTCTGACCCTTAATGAGAGGTTCGCTGAGGAAAATATCCCTACTTATACTTAACTTTGACCACTTCAACTTTTTATTACATCTCATTGCCAAGTCTCAATCCTAAAATTCATACTTACATGACTTGTCATTCTATACTTTTCTGTCACTTATATGAGCATGGCCTTTGCTTTTAAGCATTTTGTCACTATTGCTCACATTCTTTCTATATTTTAGGCTCATTTTTTTGGTCACATCCAGTAATATGACAATTAGAAATAAGAAATATTCCTAAATAATTAAGGGTAAAAAATGACAAGGAGAAATAGAAGAATTGCGGTTGAAAATAATTATTATAATTTTCCAAGCCAATTATGAAAAGCTTGACTAATTAAGGAAAATTGGTCAAGAATAATTATGGAAAAATATTTTTGAGTCACAAAATCAAGGAAAAATAAGGACAATATTCCTTGAGAATTATATGGGATTATAAAATTGGTTTTATGACCAAATTTCCCTTAGAGAAATTACAAAAGAATTTAAGGGCGATTTAAGCTAGTTTAAGGTCTTTATTTGGAACATTCCAAATAAATATTTTAAGGAGGATAAAATCCCAAGAAAATTCCTATGATATCCCATGGAATTATAAGAGATTATGAAATTAAAAGAAGACCCTCAAGTATCCAAGATTCTTCCCAATTCCTTTGAAAAGAGGAAAAATCACTAAAGAGAAGGAAAATAGTTTTCCTTTTTATTTAATTATTGGCAAATTAAATTTGAGACAAAGAGGGCAATTTGGGAAGAGAAAAATGAGGAGAATAGTTTGTGGATCTGGCAAAAAATAATTACAGAGGCCAGAGCACTGTAATTATAGAAAAGAAATTAAACCCGGAGTCAAAGTGCACCGGTAAAGTGATAATCAAAGTCTTGCACTTTACTTGGCCCACAAGTTGCCACTTGTCAAGCCTCTAATGGATGGTAATTAAAGCTTTCCAAGTGTCAAGCTACCAATGGAGAGGATCTTGACTTTGGAATTTAATTACATTATGATTTAAGTTAATTATGAGAGAGGATTAAGACTAAGTAGACTTATGACACTTGGCATAACATTAATGATGGTTGGTGGGATATTTTGTGTGCATTGAATGAGCTCATCCTACCCCTAAATCTGATCCATATTTCAGCCAAGAGGGAGCTTGAGAGGAAAAGAGAGAGTTTAAAGGAGAAATCAAGAGAAATGCATCAACTTTGAGCATACAAGTGAGATCCAAGGTAAGTTTTCGGTTCTAAGTTGTTCCTTGCCTTGTTTGCTTGAGTTGTATGGTTGAAATTTCTGGTTTTCTTCCTCTTTGACTACTGGTCGAAATGCTTCTTATGTAGGGGAGGGATTTTGGTTGTTAGATCTTGCTAGAACACTTCAAAGTATGGTAGATCCTAGTGGTTACAAGTGGTTGTAGGTTGATTTTGAAGTGTTTTCTTGGTTGTGTTGCTTGAGACCCATTTCGGCCAAAGCAAGATCTGGACCCTAGGATGTGTTTTTCAAAGTTTTGAGGCTTCCATTGTGTTCAAAATGAAAAATGGTGTAGGGTAAACCTAAAGAACAAGTGTTGGAAGCCATAGAATCAAAGTTGAAATATTTGGATAAGAAACCCTAATGGTTCGGTCAAGGTGAAACTGAAAGAAGAAAATTTATTTTGTTAAATCTAAGTAGATATTTGGAATCTACATGAAAAATCATGTAGGAATGAGTCAAGAGGGAATTTTTAGTGTTTACGGAAACCAACTCTAAGAATTCAAACAACCAAGATGGAAGCTTTAAAGGGTTTAGAAGTTACTTGAGTTATGTTATTGATTCTTATGTGGAATGGTTGATGATTCTTCCTGCCATTTTTATGGATTGCCATGTTAGGGTTTGGCATTTGTGGAAGCAAGAAAGAAGAACAAGAAAATCAAAGAGAATTGGATTAAGGTAGTAAGATTTAATTGACCTTAATGTTGAATGTTGCATTGATTGCTATGCAATTTCATGTGCTATTATGTGGTTGAACTAAATGATGAGGATGATGATGATTGTGTAGCTATACTCCTTGCTTTATGTGCCTTGGCTATTGCATGTTAGAGTGCTACATGTATGAAGTAAAGTAGTTCCCTATTAATAGCAAAAGGTTGAAATGCTTGTAATTGATGCATGTTAATGTTTTGGTTGATTGATCTTGCTACTGGGATTTCTTAAAATCTCATCCCCCAAATATAATGTAACATTTTAGGGCCTAAAACTTCCAAGAGCAAGCTACAGATTGGAGGCTAAATTATGGTGACACACCATAAAAATTCGTCGACATTTGGTTATGTATAAATATCAATGGTTGGTGTTGTAATCTCTAAGGAGGATGTTAGTTTAGAGCCACGTTTTATTTAGTTACCAAATGAATTTCTGCATGAAACTTAGTGGTTAGAGTTGACGTCTTAAGCTTCAAATTGATAGGCAAAACGTCAAAAATGGACAACTACGTGATTTTTAATGATTTTTCAAAGTTAAGGTTCAGAATCTGGAAAAAGATTTTTGCCAAATGGACAGAGGTGAATTTTACAAAAGCCTGACACTTTCTCAAATGGAATTGGTTCATAAGATTATTTTTCCTTGAAAAAGCATTCAAAGATATTTTTATAGAATTTTGAAACACTCCATTTTGATTTTTTTAGATTAAGTTATGAATTTTTGAAGTTGGGCCAGAAAACTAGATTTTTACCTGATAAACAGTAAAAATCTGAATATCAGCGTTTTTCATGAATTTTTGAGCCCAAGACCATCCAATGTGGTCTAAAATGGTTTTAATTAAACCCTAAGTAGATCCAATAGTAAGGTGTGACATTTTTGGTATCAGAGCAGAGGTTCTGGCATAGGTAGAATGCTCTGCTTGAGTTTATGTGTTAGATATCGGGGTTAGTTAAGGAAAATTGACATATTGTTGTAGGAGTTATGATGGAAAACACAATGGATTGGGACGCAAGATCCAAGAAGTCTGTCAATGACTAGGATGTTACTATGACCGATCTCACTAAAGAGGATCCGATGGGATGGACTTTAGGGACTGCTAGCCCAGGATACTCAACAAAGGAGTCTAACAATTATCAAGAGCATGGGGCTAACCTTTTAGGGGTTACTGTTGAGGATTTAATGAACCTTCCTAGACCCAGTAACCCGATGGATCCCACAATTGATATGTATCAGGAACCAATGGATCCTAGTTTTGACATTCAGCCTCACGGGCAGCTTGTTAGCCCAAGTGTGCACCCAAGTGACATCCCCGAATCTAGTACCAAGCCAAGGATACCCCTGACACCTACAGTACCTATCCCTGTTCTGACTGAGCCTAAGATCTGTAGTCAGGATCAGCTGAGAGAGAAGTTGGAATTCTTGGGTCGACATATCAAGAAAGATTACAATTAGCAAGACCCGAACATTTACCTAGAATACCTTTAGGGAGTTAAGGTGTTATATCAGACTCGAGGACTAGATAATCCTTATCTAGACACCAAGGACTGGATCTTTGCGATGACAGACATGCTTCCATATCTACCCTTCTGGGTATATCAGTTCTGTCGCCTGAATCAGATAGTGGATTTAGGTGTTAAGGATTACATCCAGCACCTTGAAAATTTTGTTAAGATTCAATATTTTTTTATAGTCAGATTCTCATAAAATTGATGTAGGACGTGTATTGTTACAGCTAACCGTGGTAGGTTAGTCTGGCATGTTTGATGGCTATGTATGTTAAACTATATTGCTGTGACTAATGACTGATGCTTGAATGTTGTATTATGAATGCTTATGTTGTTAATTGAAATCCAAGCATAATGTTTATTTCTTGTTACTCAGTTATGCTATTCGTTTAGTTAGCATAGTAGTTAGAACCGATGAAACGCTTTACCAGAGAGACCCTCAGGACACAATGGAAAGGTCCCTCTTGATCTACTACGATTAATTTTGGATCGCTTAGAATAGCAATAAAAGGCTATTGGAGGGTCGAGAGCGGCACAAGCTAGCCAGGAACAAGAAAAAGACGCCGTAATAGTAGCAACGGTAGTAATGGTAGTGGCTAACCTCGATAGGAGTTAGCCAGAGGAAGAAACCTCAGCAGCGCAAACCACAGAACAATTGCCTAGATTGGCAATGCCAGCAGTAGACCCTGACAACATCCAGTAATGGATAACTCGCTTTTGCTAGCACAATCTACCATCTTTCGATGGAGTGATTGACATCCAAGCAGCAGAGGACTAGATCATGATTTTCAAAGTTCTGAACTGTCTGACTAAGCGGAAAGCCCAGATGGCTATCTACCAACTAGGAAAAGGACGCCAATCATTAGTGGAAGAATGCCAAGATTCTTCTGGATGCTCGGAACATGAGAGCGACATGGGAAGTGTTCTTGGAGCAATTCTATGAGAAATATTTTTCAAGGTCAGCCAGGGACGAAAGGAAGCAGAATTCCTAACCCTGAAGTAGAGGAATAATAAGTCATTCAATGAGTACTTAGCTAAGTTTAGATGTCTTTCCTACTACTTTAGTTACCTGCATTACTGAGATGATGAAGGGTAGATGACCAAAAGATGGTCAGAGGACTAAAGCACTCCTTAAAAGAGGTGATTGTTCCCTGACAGTTCGAGCACTTTAACAAGGCAATTGAGGCTTGCCAAATTACGGTGAACAGCTTGAACATCATTTGATGCCTACTCCCAAGTTAGAGAAGGAAGATCAGAGTGGCACTTCTTCTGATGTGAACAGGAAGAGGAAGAGGCTATAAGACAACTGAAAGAGTAAGAAGGGAGGTGAGCCCTCAAATAGCAAAGAATGCCCAACTTGTGATAAGAGTCAGAGTAATAGACCATGTATGACCAGACAGAATGTTTGTTAGACTTGCAGTAAACCTGGCCACTTCTTAAGAAAATGTCTGCAAAGTACAGAAAAGGCAAGGTCACGCACCCAAGGATGAGTATTTGTCATCACAGGGGAAGAAGCCTAAAAGTCTCCAGAAATGATCTAAGGTATGATTATTCTTAACAACTTATCAATGATTGTAATGTTTAATTAGGGTGCTAGTCATTCTTTTATTTTGCATACCTGAACTAAAAGACTTAGCTTGATGATGAATACGTTGCCTTATGATATGCATGTGTCCACACCAACGCAACAGAGGACAATTACATCTGATGGGTGCTTAAACTGTGTAGTTAGTTATGAGCACTATTATATTGCCTTAGATTTGATATGTAGGCCTTCCATGAAGTTGATGTGGTGATGAGATTAAATTAGTTGTTGTCCCATAATGGCAAGGACAAAACCATGATCCTACCCTCAAGAGAAATGGAGTAAATCCGGAGGTTAAGTTAAACTTTGTAACGGAAGCCCGGACAGGCAATGGTATGATGAATGAAGCTATGTGAGACTAGCAGAGATTAAGGAAAAAGTGTGTTTTGTCATAATAAACCAAGAGAGTTAATGGCGATGAACAAATACAGAAGTGATTACCAGAAGAGGCAGTAACTTTTGTCGCTATAAACAAGGATTCTAGTCATGACAAACAAACACAATAACTCTCAGATATTGAGATGGTATCTCAACAAGACAACAACTTTTAGAGGTCGCAAAGAGTAAGATAAGTAGAAGTCAAGAAGAGAACAGTAGCCACTATTTAGAGTTACCAGATTCCCCCTCAAAAAGAAAAGTAATGATAAGGAGTTAAATAAGACAGTTAGGGGTTAAGTCTTTACACCATTAAGAAGGTGTAAGTGGCAAGCTAAGCTAGATAAACTCTTACAGCCTCTTTAAGCCTAAGGCACTATGATAGAGTAGCTATCTCAAATCCTGGAGTAGATAAATAGGAACTTTGAGATAGTGAGGTCCAAATGGAAAGCCCTAGTGAAATGTCTAAAGAATCAAGAAGAAGAGGACGAGACAGATAGCTATGCAGGGAACTAGCTTAGAAGTTGGCATGTTCCCCTTAATGTTAAAAAGATACTCAGTCACTTGGAGTTTAGGTTGAGAGGCACCCTTTTTCAAGGGATAAGGTCTTGGCTAGGAATTTTCCTAGAGAGGGTGGGAATTGGTCCTCCAAGTTAGAATTTATGTTGCTTAAGATGGAGCAAGGTACCCTATCCGAGCAGGAAAGGGAAGCAGCCAAGGCAAGGCAAACGAAGTTGACCTTACCCAATGGAAGTATGACTGGCCAAGAACAAAGCTAGGCTTAGATGTACCTGAGCTTAGCAGAATACTAGAGTAAGTAGAAGGAAGAAGAACGTCAAAGACCTCTCCCTATAACTTCTAAAAGCAACTGCAAACAGAAAGAGAGGCTTCCTTTTTAAGGATGAGATGCCTCGTTGGCGCACTACAGACATAGTAACCGGTAAGAGCTCGCACTCCTTGCATTTGAAATGCCAGGCATTATGCATGTTAGAGTATGCTTCTACTGAAAAGGAAAGAAGAGAAGTTGTATAAGTCTTCTCTTTGTACCGTTCTAAAATAGCAAGAAACAGTAAGAGCAGCTGAAGGAATAAGAGAACTCCTAAGACAGATTGGCTTAAGCACCTAAAGAGATAAAAAGGCGACCTAGGGAATTGATAGAAAGTATGGTAATGGTTCTTGGAACAGTTTTGGAGAATTATTAGTTAGGTGACCAACTGAGAGGAGGTGACTATACTTAGTCCTATGGTCAAAAGTCTCCCAGAGATCTTAAGAGCATGGTACCACTTTGGGAAGATAAGGACCAGGGATAAGTTGAGGATATGGAAACCTCCTTCAGTTGTAAACTGATACCGAGAGAGTACCCATGACTTCCTTCCAGAAAACCTTATCATTAATTAGGTTAGATTCAATTTCCTTCCGATTGACAGAGGAAAACCAAAGTTAAAGGAGCTAGAGCCATAAGACCTGAAAAAGAGACATTTAGGCTAGCTCTAGATACAGAAAGAACCTATGTGATACAGAGACAGATTGGGTATGGACAGATAAATCCTTAAGATGAGGTGAGAGACAAGAATGTAAGCTAAAAAGACCCGACTAAAGATAGATCAGGAAAGGGGTTTAAGACAGTAAAGTACCAGGGTTGAGCCTATCAGAATCAGTGCCTCAGCTTCCAGTCAGCACTGTTTAGTTAAGTGTCTCAAGCAAGAGTAGCCCAAGGAAGGGTGACCCTGAGAAGAATGTGAGAAAGTGCAAAAGCCAGAAATGTTAGCCATTTAGGCAAAAATGCACTAAGTCTAGTAGATAATGAAAGATGAAAGTTGAGAAAGCTGTTAGGCTACCGAATGTCCTAAGCAGTATGGCTCCAGACTAAGACCCAAGATTTACTTGAAGTTTTGGGAGGTCCTTATGAAAGAAATAGACACTACTCTCAACTTCAGTATAGCCTACCATCCTGAGACGGATGGGCAACAAAGAATGTTATGGATGTTAGAAGACATGATATACGCATATGTGCTTGGTTTCAGCGGTAACTAGGATATGCACTTACCATTAGCCAAATTCACTTAAGATGACAGTTCCATGCAAGTACCCGAATGGCGCCATATGAAGCACTCTATGGGAGGAAGTGTAGATCTCCCTTGTGCTGAATAGTGCTCAATGAAAGAAGTAAGTACGGTCCTAATATAGTGGATCAGACTTCCCAATAGATTAAAGTTATCCAGTAAAGACTTCTAACGGCTCAAAGTAAACAAAAGAGCTATCATACAGTAAAGGAGATCATTAAAGATTAAGGTTAGTGATTAAAGTGTAACCAACAATGGAAGTCGGTTGATCCCTAAAGCTTAAGAAGTTGAGTTCAAACTACGGTGGACCATTTTGAATTTTGTCCAAGATTGGACTAGTAGATTATAAGTGACCCTTCCCCTGAATGTAAGTCAAATTCATGATGTCTACCATGTCTCCTAATAGAAGAAGTACCATCTAGACCCGACACATGTCATAAGCTATGATGACATTGTGCTCCAAGACAACTCGTCTTTGAAGATCAGATTAGAGCGAATCATTGATCAGAAAGTCAAACAGCTAAGAAACAGGAAGTTTTTGCTGGTCAAGGTTGTCTGGAAAAGTCTTATACTGAAAGAAGTTATGAGGGAGATGGAGACTAAGATGAAGGAAAAGTATCCTGAACTTTTCCAATAAGATCCGCTTTAAATTTCGAGGACGAAATTTATTTTAGAGGGGGAGAAATGTCACATCTAGTAATATGATAATTAGGAAAAAGAAATATTCCTAAATAATTAAGGGTCAAAATGACAAGGAAAAATAGAAGAATTGTGGTGGAAAATAATTATTATAGTTTTCCAAGCCAATTATGAAAAGCTTGACTAATTAAGGAAAATTGGTCAAGAATAATTATGGAAAAATATTTTCGAGTCTCGAAAAATTAGAAAAAATAAGGAAAATATTCCTTGAGAATTATATGGGATTATAAAATTGGTTTTATGACCAAATTACCCTTAGAGAAATTACAAAGGAAATTAAGGGCGATTTAAGCTAGTTTAAGGTCCTTTATTTGGAGAATTCCAAATAAATATTTTAAGGAGGATAAAATCCCAAGAAAATTCCTATGATATCCCAAGGAATTATAAGAGATTATGAAATTAAAAGAAGACCCTCAAGTATCCAAGATTCTTCCCAATTCCTTTGAAAAGAGGAAAAATCACTAAAGAGAAGGAAAATAGTTTTCCTTTTTATTTAATTATTAGCAAATTAAATTTGAGACAAATAGGGAAATTTGGGAAGAGAAAAATGAGGAGAATAATTTATGGATCTGACAAAAAATAATTACAAAGGCCAGAGCACTGTAACTATAGAAAAGAAATTAAACCTGGACTCAAAGTGCACCGATAAAGTGATAATCAGAGTCTTGCACTTTACTTGGCCCACATGTTGCCACTTGTCAAGCCTCTAATGGATGGTAATTAAATCTTTCCAAGTGTCAAGCTACCAATGGAGAGGATCTTGACTTTGGAATTTAATTACATTATGGTTTAAGTTAATTAAGAGAAAGGATTAAGACTAAGTAGGCTTATGACACTTGGCATAACATTAATGATGGTTGGTGGGATATTTTGTGTGCATTGAATGAGCTCATCCTACCCCTAAATCTGATCCATATTTTGGCCAAGAGGGAGCTTGAGAGGAAAAGAGAGAGTTCAAGGGAGAAATCAAGAGAAAGGCATCAACTTTGAGCATACAAGTGAGATCCAAGGTAAGTTGTCAGTTCTAAGTTGTTCCTTGCCTTGTTTGCTTGAGTTGTATGGTTGAAATTTCTAGTTTTCTTCCTCTTTGACTGCTGGCCGAAATGCTTCTTATGTAGGGGAGGGAGTTTGGTTGTTAGATCTTGCTAGAACACTTCAAAGTATGGTAGATCCTAGTGGTTACAAGTGGTTGTAGGTTGATTTTGAAGTGTTTTCTTGGTTGTGTTTCTTGAGATCCATTTCAGCCAAAGCAAGATCTGGACCCTAGGATGTGTTTTTAAAATTTTTAAGGCTTCCATTGTGTTCAAAATGAAAAATGGTGTAGGGTAAACCTAAAGAACAAGTGTCGGAAGCCAGAGAATCAAAGTTGAAATTTTTGGATAAGGAACCCTAATGGTTCGGTCAAGGTGAAACTGAAAGAAGAAAATTTATTTTGTTAAATCCAAGTAGATATTTGGAATCTACATGAAAAATCATATAGGAATGAGTCAAGAGGGAATTTTTAGGGTTTACGGAAACCAACTTTAAGGATTCAAGAACGAAGATGGAAGCTTTAAGGGGTTTAGAAGTTACTTGAGTTATGTTATTGATTCTTATGTGGAATGGTTGATGATTCTTGCTACCATTTTTATGGATTGCCATGTTAGGGTTTGACATTTGTGGAAGCAAGAAAGAAGAACAAGAAAATCAAAGAGCATTGGATTAAGGTAGTAAGATTTAATTGACCTTAATGTTGAATGTTGCATTGATTGCTATGCAATTTCATGTGCTATTATGTGGTTGAACTAAATGATGAGGATGATGATGATTGTGTAGCTATACTCCTTGCTTTATGTGCCTTGGCTATTGCATGTTAGAGTGCTACATGTATGAGGTAAAGTAGTTCCCTATTAATAGCAAAAGGTTGAAATGCTTGTAATTGATGCATATTAATGTTTTGGTTGATTGATCTTGCTACTGGGATTTCTCAAAATCTCATCCCCTAAATATAATGTAACATTTTAGGGCCTAAAACTTCCAAGAGCAAGCTGCAGATTGGAGGCTAAATTATGGTGACACACCATAAAAATTCGTGGACATTTGGTTATGTATAAATATCAATGGTTGGTGTTGTAATCCCTAAGTAGGATGTTAGTTTAGAGCCACGTTTTATTTAGTTACCAAACGAATTTCTACACAACACTTAGTATGGTTAGATTTGATGTTATGAGCTTCAAATCGATAAGTAGCATGTCAAAAATGGACAACTACGTGATTTTTAATGATTTTTCAAAGTTAAGGCTCAGAATCTGGAAAAAGATTTTTGCCAAATGGGCAGAAGTGAATTTTACAAAAACTTGACACTTTTTCAAATGGAATTGGTTCATAAGATTATTTTTCCTTGAAAAACCATTCAAATTGATTTTTATAGAATTTTGAACCACTTCATTTTGATTTTTTTATATTAAGTTATGAATTTTTGAAGTTAGGCCAGAAAACTGGATTTTTACCCGATGAACAGTAAAAATCCTAAAATTAGCGTTTTTCATAAATTTTTGAGTCCAAGACCAATGTGGTCTAAAATGGTTTTAATTAAACCCTAAGTAGATCCGATGGTAAGGTGTGATATTTTCCATAATAATACCATGATAGTATCCCTGTCTTCATGGTATTTTACTATACCATGACATTTTGGGTTTTTTTAATATCACCTTTATCTATTCTTTTTGATATACACTGTCATTCCTCTTTACTTTTTGGGGCACATCTCCTTTCTTTCCTCCATTGACTAGAATAGAATTGAGCTTAGTCTAATCAACAATAAAGATGTCTAGAACAAGTCAAGGGTACTTTCTTTGTATTAGTCCACCACTAAAAGAGATTTCAGTATCTTAAAGTCATCCCTGGTCATAGTCTTCCTAAAGAGGTACTATACTCTTGCTCTTACGGCTCAGCCACTTTCTCTTAGGCTTGGTCTTTCATGACCTCAGGAGCTACTGTGTTCTACCATAAGCCTCTTCAGGATCCATTGTGACCCTGGAATTTCCCTATACTTGAGCCATATTCCCATCCCAGGGAGACTTCAAATCACAGGACTGAGTAATAAAATAAGTCATCTCCACTTAGCTAGTGCTTAACTGATTATTCCCCAAGACTGATCACAGATGTCAGCATTGTCTTCTTAGGCCTTACTCAATCCTTTCCATCAACTCCTGGAATTCTTAGCCTTTCCATATTTCTTTAGCCCTTAGTTTTAGCTTCCTTAGCCACTTTTTTTCCTTGTGCCTTTCGAATCCCTAGGCACTGGCTCATCTCTAGAGCCCATTAACTTGCCATTATATCAATGCCAGCCTACCTTGTCTTAGGACTCTATAGTCCTTGCTGTCTCTTAACAACTTGGATAGCATCAACCGAGGACTTATATCATCATATTCTCAATATCCTTCAGTATTCTATCGTACCTTGTTAAGCTTGAGGAGCATCTGTTTACATATCACGCTTCTATTGTCTTAACTAGTTTCACTCTTTCTTTCTCTCTAGGGTAAGGTCCGTCCTGTGCCTTACCTGGGCTACTTCTACTTTTCCTATAGGAGGACAGATTACTCTTACTGGAGCATCGCCAACTCAACTACTTACTTTTCCTTTTGTTCCTTTAGAGGATAGCTTACTCTTGCTAGAGTAGCGTCACTCTGATCCTGAGAACTACTTCTCAATCTTAAAGAGGTACTTTATGGTCAAGACTTTCCTCATATGCAATCTCTACCAAGGTACATTCCTCGAATACCATATCCTTATCAAAAAGAGCCTCTCCACTAGATTATTTAATTGTAAAGGTAGTGGCATCTATCTATAGGAATCTCATCTCTTAGATTCCTTAATGGCCTAAGTGTCATGGTTGCATGCTCTTGGATACCTTAGGGACATAAAATAATACTGTTTAGTTCCTGACATTGTCATGTATCTAAGCATCATTGAGCTCTAGGTATCATCAGGAACTTGCTTATCTTTCTCTATGTATTAGTTCCCATTGCAACCATTGACTATCATGTTCGTATTCATTTCCTTTCATCTCTACCCCGGAGAGGGATTTTGCCTGACTCTACTCTTTCTAACTTTCTTTACCTCTTGACTAATTATTCTTATGGTCAGGTATTGATCACTATACCCTCATCACATCACATAGTGAACATTTAATCACCTTGTTGTATGGTATCTAGGTCAGGCACCTAAGTCATCATTGACCCTTCATTTATTATCATCTAATCTCTGTCTCTCTTGGTTCACTATCCCTTGGGGATTTGTACCTCTATTTAGGGATTTGAACAAACCTCAAGCATCTTATCATGTTACCTTGCCTCTATCGAGGTCATATCGATTACTTAAGGTGTAGGTTAACATTCGATTCCCTTACTAGGGCATTGACTTATACCTCTGACTGGCTCACTATACTCTTAACCATTCATTTCTATGGTCATATACTAATTATAAAGTGACAATATTACACAGCAAGCATTGACCATTAAAACATCTTCGCTACGTGGCATTCCAGTCAGGCACCTTTAATCAATCACCTGAGGTTTAGGTTGTCATCCTGCTTTGCTATTAGGGTTTGGACTCCTACCCCTATTTGGCTTACCATACTCTTAGCCATTACTCTATAGGGCCATCTTTCAACCTTGACTCATTCCCGGTCAAGCTTACTTAGCCCAACCATTCCTCTCCTGAGGGGGAGTCTCTTAGCAACGACTACCTATTACTCAAGTTACTCTCTTTTATTCCTTACTTCTCTTCTATGTCTATTTCCCTTAAAGAAAACATATCAATACCTTAACCTTAGTTGGACTAATCCTAGTAGCTCGTTACTTTTCTAATTAGGTTTTCTCTCATGTCGAGCTTCGCTTGAACCAATACTCTGCTTATACCTTGATCAGAATCTTTACCAGAACTTCTATTCTGTTTAAACACTTACTAAAACATTTCCTCTGTTTACATACTTGCCAGAACCTCTGCTCTAATACCAAAAATGAAATGTCTTTCCTTTAACCCTCAGAGTACGCATTCATAAATGTTATGGTTCAAGCAGATCATGACACAAGCCTGTGGATTTAAATTTCAACATAACTACTCGGGTTACTATTCACTATTTAAAATTCCGGATTGCAGGTCCAACTTCAAAAAAATCATACTAATTCCATAAAAATCATATTGAGGTGTTCTAAAATTCTACAAAAATATCTTTTAATGCTATTTAAGAGAAAAATATCCAACTGCATCTGATATATAGGACCCTAATCCCTAATACCTTTTAACAATTCACCCACTTTAATCATTAGGATTGCCACCTGTATTGCCCTCCTACTCAAGGCATCAGCCACTCCATTGCCTTTCCCAGATGGTACTTAATTTGGTAGTCATAGTCCTTGAGTAGCTCCATCCTTCTTCTTTACCTCATATTCAGCTCTTTCTGATCTTACAGCTACTTGAGACTCTCATAATCACAGAACAATTCTATGGTTGCCCCGTATAACTAATGCCTCCATATCTTTAAGGCATAAAAAATTGCCGCTAGCTCCAGGTCATGTGTCAGCAAATTCTCCTCATGAGACTTTAGCTGTCATGAGGCATAGGCAACAACTCTGCCATGCTGTACCAGTACACATCCCAATCCCTATTCACTCACATCTGTGCACACTACACATGGTAGTGTCGGATTAGGGATCAGTAGTACTGGAGCAGAGGTTAGCCTTGCTTCAGCTCTTGAAAGCTCGCCTCGCACTTATTGTCCCACAAAAATTGCTGATTCTTCATAGTAAGCTTGGTTAGCAGTTGGGCAAACCCAGAAAAGTCTTGTATAAAACTCCTATAGTAACCTACCATCCCTAAGAAACTTCTTATCTTTGTTACCGTCTTGGGCTGTTACCAATTGCATACCGCTTCAACTATATTGGGATCCACAGCCACACCTTCTTTCTTAATTATTTGGCCTAGGAATCTAATTTTATCCAATCAAAATTCACATTTACTGAGCTTAACATAGAGTTTTTCTCCTTTAATGTACTCAGAACAGTCCGTAGATGTTGTCGTGTTCCTCTCAAGATTTGGAGTACACAAGGATGTTATTGATAAAGACTATGACAAACCGACCTAAGTACGGGCAAAAATCTGGTTCATATAATCCATGAAAGTAGCAAGGGTATTCATTAACAAATGGCATCGCTAAGAACTCATATTGTCCATAACGGGTCCTAAAGGCAGCCTTTGAAACGTCCTCAACCTTTATCCTCAACTAGTGGTATCTTGACCATAAATTGATCTTTGAGGATACCGTAGCTCTAATCAGCTAGTCCAGAAGATCATCAGTCCACGATAAGAATACATATTCCTTACTGTTACCTATTCAGCTCTCGGTAGTCTATGTGCAACTTTAGACTACCATCCTTCTTCTTAACAAAAAGTACTAGAGCACCTTAGGGAGATACGCTAGGTCTAATGAATCTCTTTTCTGTTTCCTTTACTCCGCCATCTCATTTAGAGCTATTTTGTAAGGTGCATTTAATATTGCCTCTACTGACTTTACTCAATCTTTTTGTCAACTTTAGACTATCTTTGCTTATCTTAGCTTTATGTTGTATCTTGCTGGACTTAGTGCATTCTTTCCAAAATGACTAACATTTCTGGCCTTTGCACTTTCTTACATTACTTCCCAGGGTCATCCTTCCCTAGGCTACTCTTGCTCTTATGGCTTAGCTACTTTCTCTTAGGCTTGGTCTACTACGACCTCAGGAGCTACTACGCTCTATCGTAAGCCTCTTCAGGATCCACAGTGACCCTGGAATACTATCATCACTTTGAGCTATTTTAAGATCTCTGGGAGACTGACCACAGGGTTGAGTAGTAAAATAAGTCACCTCCACTTAGTTGGTAACTTGACTTATCATTCCCCAAGACTGTTCCAATAGCCAATATCATTCTCTTAAGCCTCATTTAATTCTCTAAGCCACCTATTTGCTTTTTTAGGTGCCTAAGCCAATCTGTCTTAGGAGCTCTCTTACTCGTCTAGCTACTTTTACTGTTCTTAGTTACTTTAGAATGGTACAGGGAGAGGACTTATGCAACTTCTCTTTCTTTCACTTCACTTTCAGTACGAGCATACTCTAACATGCATAACGCCTGACATTCCAATACAAGGAGTACAAGCTTTTACTGGTTGCTATGTCTGTAGTGTGCCAACCAGACATCTCATCCCTAAAAAGGGAGCCTCTCATCCTGTTCGCAGCTGATTCGGGAAGTCATAGGGAGAGGACTTATGAGGTTCTTCTTCTTTCTACTTGCCCTTCTCTGTTAAGCTTAGGGACATTCAACCCTAGCTCTGCTCTTGGCTAGTCATACTTCCATTGGAGTAAAGTCAAATCCACTTGCCTTGCCTCGGATGCTCCCTTTTCCTGGTCGAATAGGGTATTTGGCTCCATCTAGAGTGGTGCCAATTCTATCTCGGAGGACTAGTTCCCCACTTTCTCTTGGAAAACTCATAGCCAAGACCATATCCCCTATGAAGGGTGCCTTTTAATGTAACCCTAAGTGACTCAGTATCTCTTAACATTATCAGGAACATGCCAACCTCATAATGCTAGTTCCCTATATAGCTATTTGTCTCATTCTCATCTCTTTCTCTTTTTCTTGATCCTCAAGAATTCCACTAGGGCTATCCATCTTGAGTTTACTATCTCCAAGTTCCTATTTATCTATTATGGGACTTGAGATAGCTACTCTATCATGGTACCCCAACTCTAACAAGGCTGTAAGAGTTTGTCTAGCTTTGGTGGCCACTATACCCCCTTAGTGGTATACAGGCTCTACCCCTAACTATCTTATTAAACTCCTTATCATTACTCCTCCTCTTGAGGGGGAATCTAATAGCTCTAAATAGTGGTTACCTCTCTCTAATCTCTATCAGTCTTACTCTCAATGACCTCATAGTCCATCAAGTCTTGCCGAGATACCACCTCAGCATCTGAGAGTCACTGTCTCTATTCATCACGACCAGAATTCTTGTTTGCCCTGATAAAAGTCACTACTTCCTCTGGTAATCTCTATGCATTCGTTCATTGCCACCAATGCCCTTGGTTCATTATGACGAAACATACTTTCTCTTAACCTCTACTAGTCTTAGCTTCATTCATCATAATCTTATCTACTACTTGAAGGACTTCTATGTCCTAGCCTTACCGTGATCCCCAACTAAGTCAACTACTTCCCTTCAACAAATTAAGGAAGGGTCTGCCATTAGCACTTTTAGTTTCCCCATCCTCAGGATCACTGGCGGGTGGAAAGCTATTTTTAGCTCCTTTTAGCTTTTTATACCTATTTAGGAACCGAGATAGCTACTTTGATCATACTGGCTTAACACCAAATCAAGGCTATACTAATTGTATCTAACTTAGGCTGCCACTCGACCCTTTCTGCTAGGGTTCAGACTTATACCTCTATCTAACTTATAAGCCATTATCCTTTCTAAATGAGGAATCAAAACATCACCATTTTAGTGATCCTCAATAGTTATTTTTTCTTGAGCATTCACCTCCAATCCATAACCTTAGTTGGACCTTAGCTAGTATTGCATTACTAGCTCTAACTTGAGCTGCACTTTTCTAAATCCTTGTAGATAGTTCTCTTTTTTCTATGCCAAAACCTCTACTCTAATATCAAAAATGTTACACCTTACTTATATCATACCTAGAATCTATTTGGAGCCATTTCGGACTACTTTGGATGGCCTTAAGCTCATAAAAATGTAACTGGATGCTGATTTACGAAAATTATTGTTCACTATGCATTTTTTCAGATTACAGGTTCAACTTTGAAAAATCATAACTAATTTCAAAAAAATTGTATGAAGGTGTTCTAAAATTCCACAGAAATATCTTGCAATGTTCTTTAAGGAAAAAAATATCTAATTGCCCAATTCATACAGTTTAATCAATAAAGATTACTGTTTATTTGGTAAAATCTGGAACTTCTAGATTTTGTGCCTCAACTTTGAAAATTCATATCTCCTTGTGTACACATCCAATTAAGGTGATCTATCTCTCATTTTAAAGCTTAAGATGTATACTATAAGTCTACCAAATCTTATGGTAACTCGTTCATTTGATAGATCAAACTAAAGCTCGAAACTAACTGCTCGAGGACTTACCTTTTATCCTTTTACCTTTGCTTGCTTTAACTTTTTTTATTTCTTTGGCATACATAACTTGGGTTTACTCTTTACCATTCATGCTCATATATTTTCATACATGCCATAAGCATTCTATGCACATAAATTGTATCAAAGCATCCATAAGCATAATTTACAACATAGGAGAATTATACATTGAACATTAATCTTATTCATTAACATTAATAATTCTCCACTTTCTTCTTCTTGCTTCTCATGCCATTATTGCCTATGATTGATTGACCTAAATGGTTGGTAAGGGAGAGGTAAGATTTGGAGGAATCTTAGTAGCAAACAATACCATATTAGTCATGCTAGATGGATGCTAATGCACTACACGCAGCTTATTTATTCTCTTGTTAATTAGTGACATATTAGCATGCTCAATGCTAACTTCTTGATGCTTGGCCATGGAGACATAACCTACTCATCATGAATAGCAATTACAGCAAGTAAAATATGTCACAATAACATTCAAATAACATGTACACAGCAACACACAAGCATATAACATCAAGCAATGACAATAGGTAAGTTTACTACCTTGGACTTCAAGTTTTCCTTTTGCTTTCCCTTTGATTCCTTTGACTTCCCAACCATATGTGCCTTTAGTCAACATCATTAAACATCCTCTTAGATGTTCCAAGTCCTAAACATAGTCACATTGCTCATACAATCTATTAGGACCAAGAGATTAAATAAAGTTCAAGACTAACCTTTTTGAACTTAACCCTTTTCTCTTAATTTTGGATTAATGTTCTAGCTTTGTAAAAATTATTCTCTTTGGTTAGTCCTACACAATTTTTCCTAAAAAATCCAAATATGAGCTTAGATTAATGAAAAGAAAACTCCTTCCCCAAGAAAGAGTGTTGGCCGAATAGGGGGCTTTGAAATCTAAAAATCCCAACATTAATTCCAATGCTTCGAATACTTGTTCTTTAGCTTTACCCTACACCATTTTTCATTTTAAACCCACTGGAAGCCTTAGAATCATCAAAATCATATTCTAGGGTACATAACTAGGTTTGGCTGAACACTATACTCAACAACCATATCATACAATTCTTCTAATTTCAACATAGATCCACTTGAAAAAACCTCTAATCAATGTGTTCTAACTAAGTTTAACATCAAAATCATCTCCCTGAACTCTTATTAATTTTGGCCAGCATCTCTTTTAGGGGATTCCATATTTTTCAACCATTAAACTCAAGAATACAAAGAAAGAAACAACATAGAACAACCTACTACCTTAGATCTAAGCTTGGTTGATCAAAGGTAGGTGTCCTCCTCTTGATTATGCTTCAAGAAATAAAATTGCATGAGTTTCCCCTAGTATTCTCATGTTGGCCAAAAATATGAAGGGGAAGAAGCTCTATTTGTAGCCAAAACTTTGGCTTGAATAGACTAAAATGCCCTTGGTGGCTAATAGAAGAAATAAGGGCAATCTTGGAACTTCAAGTGCACTTTTGCATCATCATTAAATCATCTTCTTGCATCATCCTTACATCATTCTTCTAGAAGGTGCCAAGTCTCACAAATTTGGTGGAGGAAAAGGGAGATTAAGTCCTAACTATTGGATCAAAACTTAATCCTTAAGTTTCCTCCTAATTTACTCGGCCCATATTTCTCCAGCTTTCTTGACGGCTTTCCAAAGCTCAAAAAAATTTTCTATCTACTCCATAAATTTCCTTTTATTCTAGAGAATATCTATAAATTTTCTCGAGCCATAACACTTCCTTTAAGCCTTGCATAAAAGTCATTTACTAAAATGCCCTTTTAACAGCATAACTGGCTTTATATTTTATTAAAGCCATTTCACTGACCTTTTGGTTACGGGACTAATTTTATAAATTACTAAAACCTTTCAATCATTTAATCTCATTTTTGTATACATTTTTTAGAACTCTTACTATTTTAAATAATTACCTCAAATGGTATACTTTTTCCCAGCCATAACCTCATAAATTCCGTTTAAGTTGCCTCAGGGGTATTTTTGTCATTTCTCTTCATAAAAGAGTCTTAGAATATTATTTCCCATTTTCTGGAATTTTCTTAGAATTTTTTGTATTCTTTTCATTTTTACTCTTGTTGGGCGTAACTTTATGAATTTACAGTTTAGTCCTTGCTTAGACTTTACTACATACAACCATCTCTTTGAGATTTCTAACTTAACCCTTGGCCTATTTCTACTCTCTTTTCTCTTCTGGGCCCTTAAGATTTTACTGGAGCCTCTAACCTTGATTATACTTGAGCTCCTGAAATCTTTCACTTTGCAGTTTAGTCCCTGAAACTACTTTGACTTCCTTTCTCATCTCTGGGACTTCTGCTCAAAAGGAGCTTAGTAGCCTACCTTCTTTAAGCTATTTCTAAGCCTTCTAAGCCTAAAAATTGAGATGTGACACACTGTCATAGCATCATTATGAGCGAATGGGCCTAAAATACAAGAAGAATGCGAGCAGTGATGATAAAATACACAGAAGTAAAAGCTATGCTCATACAAATAGCAGAAAAATAAGAAAGAGGAAGTTATGTGAGTGTGAACGCCATGATTGAAACCTATCAACGAGGTATAATGAAAAGTTAAAGAGGCCAAATAGAGTATAAGCAAGGATATTCTTCCTAATTAACCTCTCATCAAAGATAAGAATAGAGGTTTGACCCAGAAATCTTGAGGAGGAAATTTATTTAAGGGGAGAGGAAATGTCACATCCCGTTGAATTTAGCATTGACAGGAGGGATGAAAATTTGGTTGAGGGCTAGTGGAGAAACTAGACAGGGAGATGAAACAACTTTTGATGTAAAACCCAGATAAGGTTTGGACTGGTATTTTCGTAATTATCGGTCTAAGAAGGGCAAAACGGAAAATTTTGAGAAAATTCTAGAGAATTCCCAAAAAATGAGAAAAATGTAAATAAGAGCTTTTGGAACCTTGAAGGAGGCCCTAAAGGTGAAAATTATGGGAAAAGGAATTTTTCTGCAATTTCCCGAATATAGAGGTTTTTTAGCAAAACAATGGAAAATTGAGAGAAAATAATTATTTTAAATTGTTAGAGGCCTCAATAATTCTGAAAAAATTATGAAAAAATCATATAAATATTTTTTGAATTCATAAAATTGGTTTTAAGTCTTGCAAGCCCCAGAATTAATTTTAGAAAATTTATTTTCTCGTAATTCCACCGATGGAGGCCTAATTAGGAAAAATTTAAAATAAATACCTAAAGGTGGAAAATAATTCTAAAAAATTTCAGATCATGTTCTTATATTAAAATGTGAATTATCATTAAGACAAAAGAATTTTTGGAGCTCTAGAAAAATTGTGGAATGATACTTGTGAATAGTAACCGATAAAGTTTCGAAATGGTTTGGGATTTTGATTGACTTTGTGGGACATCTTTTTGAGCCATCCTAAACCATGTGCGGGACCCACGTTGGGCCTGGAATGAAGCCTAATTTCATGTTAATTCTGGACACTTCAAATTAATTAAAATAAAATCCAATTTTCAGGGATAAATGTTGGAGAACTCTAGGAAAAGGACACTTGTTCAAATTTGAACCCTTTTTGCATTGGATGGCTACCAAATAACCCTCCCTAGGTGGCCTTTGGACATGCAAATGGGGGAATAAGGGTCAGATTTGTTTTGCCTATGAATAACCCCTCAAAATCCCAACAATAGGTAGAAAATTGTTAAAATAAGGGGAGGTGCTGGCATTTCATTTTTGGAACTAGAGACTGAGTTTGACAAGTGCTTTTGGACAAGAAATTATCAATCTCTAATCAAGGATTCACCAAGGTATGTTTGAGCTTTGGTTTGGTTAAGATTAAAGTTTGTTTTGGCTAGGAAATTGAATTATGTTGGCGGTGTTTTGCTACCATAATTTCGGTTAACATGCTTATACTTTAGGGAAGGATAGAAACCTTAAATATAATGTGGAATAAGCATGTTTAAGTGGTGTATAGATTGATTTTTGGAAGAAAATCAACATAGGCTTTAGGGCACATCAATTCGGCTACTATGCTCTCTTGGGTTAGGAGTTTGTTTTGATATGTTTTGATGATTCTAATGAGTTTAAAATGTGTTTTTGTGTAGGAATATACTAAAGGGAAGTGTTTGAAATCATTGGAATCAAAAATAAAATTTTTAGAAAATATGGAGCCCTATTCAACCAAGCTTAAATGAAAGGAAAGGAGTGTGATTTTTATAAATCTGATTAGATATTTGGATTCTACATGAAAAATTGTGTAGGAGTAGGCCAAGAGATTGATGGAAACAAAAAGGGAATAATTATGTCAAAAATCAATGAAAAAGGGGTTTAGTTAAGTTTAATGTCAGGTATTGGTATTTATGCTTGAATTATCGATGAATTGGAATGTGTTTACACTTGAATTGATAGGTTTTGTGGGAAAAATTCAAGGAGAGCATAATTCCCTTAAGGAGGCCGAATTGCATCAAGGATTAAAAGGTAGTAGTAAATTATAATTTGATTGTTTATCTTGCTTGTTTAATATGATTATGTTGATTGCTTGGATTGAAGAATTTATGTGGTGATAATGGTTGACTTTATGACATTTGTTTGTACTTTGGCCAAACGCATAGAAATATGTCAATGTGAAATTATTGATGTTTCTCTTTTGGTATGATGCAAAATATGATTTTATGTGACTTGAGAATGTTTGAAGTTTTATAATATGTTACATTATACTTGCTTGATTTACATGATGATTGTAATTTATGGCCACTAAGATTTTAATAAAATCTCACTCCCCTCAATGTATAAACAGTAATAGTAATCCCAGGTGGTTTCTGTCACATCCAGTAATATGATAATTAGGAATAAGGATATTCCTAAACATGTAAGGGCCAAAAAAGATAAGGAGAACTAGAAGAATTTTGGTGAAAAATAATTATTATGATTTTCTAAGTCAATTATGAAAGTTTGATTAATTAAGAAAAAATTGGTCAAAAATAATTATGAAAAAAATATTTTCAAGCCATAAAAAATTAAGAAAAAATAAGGATAATATTCCTTAAAAATTATATGAGGTTATATAATTGGTTTTATGACCAAATTGTCCTTGAAAAAATTACAAAGGAATTTAAGGAAGATTTAGGTTAATTTAAGACCTTTTATTTGAAAAATTCCAAATAAATATTTGGAAGGAGAATAAAATCCCAAGAAAATTCCTATGATATCCCAATGAATTATAAGAGATTATGGGATTAAAAGGAAACCCCTCAAATACCCAAGATTTTTCCTAATTCTTTTGACAGGTGGAAAAATCAATAAAGAAGAGGAAAATAGTTTTCCTTTTTATTTAAATAATGGGAAATTGAGATTGAGTTAAAGAGGGTATTTTAGGAAGATAAAAATAAGGAGAATAAATTATGGATCTGACAGAAAATAATTACAAAGGCCAAAGTGTTGTAATTGTAGAAAAGAAATTAAATCCGGAGTAAAAGTGTACTGATAAAGTTAAGATTAGAGTCTTGCACTTTACTTGGACCACAATTTGCCACTTGTCAAGTCATCAATGGAGAGTGATTAAAGTTGCCAAATGTCAAGCCTTAAGTGAAGAGGGTTTTGACTTTTGGTGATTAATTACAATTGGATTTAAGTAATTAAGAGAGAGGTTTCAAGGAGGCTTAGGTAATTGACACTTGGACTTTCATTAAATATGGTAGATAACATATTTTGGGCATTGAAGAAAGCTTATCCTCCCCTAATTTCAGATGTTCATTTCGGCCAAGGAGAGCAAGGGAGAGAAAGAGTGATTTTTGAAGAAGAACAAAGAGGAAAGCAAGCCACTTTGGTCTACCAATCAAGATTCAAGGTTAGTAAGTTGTTTTAAAATGCTTCTTGTCTTGTTTTTTTGAGTTGTGTGGTTGGAAAAATCTATTATTGTCCCTCTATGGTGCTGGCTGAAATGAATATAGAGAAGGGAGGGAAGTTTTGGTTGCCAAACATGGTTAGAACACCTTGTTTCATGATGGTTTCAAGTGGTTATATGTTACTTTTGAAAAGATTTCTTAGTTGATCCACTAGAGGTTCAGTTCGGCTAAGTCAAGAACCCTAACCTAGGATGAGATTTTCAAAGTTTTGATGCTTTCATTATGTTCAAAATGGAAAATAGTGTAGGATAAACTTAAAAAACAAGTATTGGATGCATTAAAATCAAAGTTGTGATTTTTGGAAAATAAGCCCTATGTTTCGGCCAACTTGGTTCTTCAGGAAAGAGTGATAAGTCCCATTATTTGTATACATCTCTAGTCCTAAACCTATGCTTTTATAGTTCATAATTGCATATTTTGGGTATAATTGGTCTTCATTATGCATAGGAGTTGATGATTGGAATTATGAGGTTTTATACATGTTTTTGTTTGTTTTGTGTGATTTTGTATGTGTGTGCTTTTGATCCCTTGGTTAACATGCATTGCAGGTAGCTTTATCTGTAACATCCAGACTTTTGGGCCTAGAAGCATCAAAAGTAGCTTGAATTGGATAGGCTACTAGACCCTTTTTAAGCAGAAGTCCCAAAGATGAGAAAGGAAGTCAAAGCAGTTTCACTGTTTCAGGGACTAAACTGTAAAGTAAAAGTTTTTCAGGGACTTCAGTATAATCAAGGTCAAAGACTCCAGTAAAGTCTCGAAGGCCTAGAGAGAGAAAAGAGACTAGATATAGGCCAAAGGTTAAGTTAGAAGCCTCAAAGAGAGGATTATATGAAGTTAAGTCCAAGCAGGGACTAAAATGTAAATTCAAAAAGTTATGACCAGCAAGGGCAAAAATGAAAGAGTGTGCAGAAAATTCCAAGAAAATCCCAGAAAATGGGAAATAATATTCTAAGACTCTTCTATGAAGAGAAAAGACGAAAATACCCCTGAGATAGCTTAAATGGAATTTATGAGGTTATGGCTAGTAAAAAGTACACTGTTTGAGGCAATTATTTAAAATAGCAAGAGACCTCAAAAATATACATAAAAATGAGGATTAATTGGTTGAAAGGTTATACTAATTTATAAAATTAGTTCCATAACCAAAAGGCCAGTGGAATGGCTTTAATAAATTAAAGAGCAGATTATACCGATAAAAGGGTATTTTAGTAAATGATTTTTATACAAGGCTTAGAGGAAGTGTTATGGCCTGAGAAAATTCATAGATACTCTCTAGAATGAAGGGGAATTTATGAAGTAGACAGAAGAATTTTCTGAACTAAAGAAAGTCGGAGAAATGTGGGCCAAGTAAAATATGAGGAAACTTAAGGGCTAAGTTTAGATCCGACGGTTATGATCTAATCTTCCTTCTCCTTCACCATTTTTGCAACACGTGGCCTCTTCTAGAAGCATGATGCAAGGATGATGTAATAAGGTGATGCAATAATGATGCAAAAGTCCACTTGAACTTCCAAAATTGTCTTTACTCCTTCTTCTAGCTACCAAGGGCATTTTGGTCCATTCAAGCCAACTTTTTGGCTATAAATAGGCACTCTTCTTCCCCCCAATTCAGCCAAGCTGATGAACACTAGGGGAAACTCTGCTGCCCTTGGATTTAGAGAGAGAAAGTCCACCTAAGTTCAAGTTTCAAGATCAAGGTATGTGGTGGCTGTAACATCTGATTTGATACCTATTTCAAATTATTTACTGTTTGTATCTGATTTTGAAATTTTGCATGCTTAAAGTAAACTCTGTAAGCTTTATATCCATTGGTAGAACACTTCATTTGGATATGTGTATGATTTATGGTGATTTTTCAAAGTTAGGGTTTGAAATCTGGAAACAGTGTTGAACTTTTAGAAGAGTTTCGAGTTTCGTACAATTCTGATCTTTCAGTGAGACTTGGAAGCACTCAATTTGGATTTTTCTAGATTTAATTATGAATTTTCAAAGTTGAGTAAAAATTCTGGAGTTTTTGCGTGAACAGTACCCGCGAACCAAAATTTCCAGATTTGGTATTCTTCAATCTAAGGCCATCTAAAGTGGTCCTAATTGACAAGAAATGGATCTTAAGGATGAGAAATGATAAGATTTATATTAGAAAAGTTAGAAAGAAAACCCTAAGACTAAGAGAAAGGGTTGAGTTCAAGAAAGCTAGTCTTGAACTTTATATAATCTAATGGTCCTAATGGACTGTGTGATCATTATGGTTATGTTTAGGACCTTTGGAACATCCAAGAGGATGTTTGGTGATGTTGACCGAATGCCCACATGGTTGGAAAGTCAAGGGAGTCAAAGGAAAAGTAAGAGGAAAGCTTGAGGTGCAAGGTAGTGAACTTACCCTTTATGTGCTTGACATGGTATGCTCATGTGTTGGTTTGTATTTGCTGTTTGAATGATGTTGTGACATGATGATTGTTGCTGGAAATGCTGTTTTTAATATGTGTCCCATGGCCATGTATTTTTATACCAAGCATAAAGCATGATGGCATGTCACTAGTTAACTTAAGTTTATGAAAAACTACATACCATACACTATCATCCATCTTGTGCATGTATGTGGTAATGTTTGCTACTGAGATTCCCCCGAATCTCAACCCTTCATAACCAACCATTTAGGTCAATCAATGATGGGCACTAATGGCATGAGAAGCAAGGAGAAGAAGTGGAGAATTATTGATGCTAATGATTGATACTAATATTCAATGTATAATTCTCCTATGTTATAATTATGTTGTGAATGCCATGTATTTAATTATAAAGCTTATGACATGTATAGGAATGTATGAGCATGAATGGGAAAAAGTAAGCCCATGTTAGGTATGCCAAAGAAATAAAAAGAATTAAAGTAAAGAGATGTTAAGGGATAAAACGTAGGTCATGGAGCAGTGAGTTTTGAGCTTCATTTTGACCTATCATATGAATGAGTTAAGCTACGAAATTTGGTATCCATATAGTACACATCCCAAGCTTTAAAATGAGTGGTGAATCACCTCATTTGGATGTGTATACAAAGAGATATGAATTTTCAAAGTTAAGATGGAGAATCTGGAAAGTCCAGATTTTACCAAACGAATAGTAATCTTAATCCAATAAACTATAGGATTTCAGTGAGGGTGAGTTCAGTTGAATATTTTTATCTTAAAGAGCATTGAAAGAGCTTTCAGTAGAATTTTGGAACACCTCCATATGATTTTTTTAGAATTAGTTATGATTTTTCAAAGTTGGACCTGTAATCTGAAAACTGGACAGTGAACAGTAATTTTCCGAAAATTAACGTCCAAATTGAAAATTTTAAGTGTAAGACCATCCAACATGGTCTGGAATGGTTCTAAATGAATGCTAAGGTACTATATAAGTAAGGTGTGACATTATCAACATCCAAGGATCATTCTGCCTCATTTAGTCGCGCCTAAATATGGAATTCGCCACGACAAACTATCGTTATGAAGGAAATAGAGTCACTTATTCATACGGTGTCGTTGATGTTGGAAATTGTGCCCTAGGGGCCAATCATTGTGTTATGAACATTGTTGATTTATGAATTTATTAATTATGTTATCATATTATTTGCATGTTTACTGTGATGACTATCCTTGGATACCTCATGGTTTATCCTAAATGTCCTTGGTCGGTCATCTATGTGAGAGCAGAGATGAAATAAGACTAGTATGACTTTGAAGATATATAGAGATATAAATCAAAATCATAGGCACACGTAAGAGTACAAGGTGTTGGACCAACCCGCCATGAGAGAGCTGCATGGGTTAAGTCATAAGCTTCTCTCATATACAAACCATGTCACTATGCCCTTTGACCTGAGATCATCATGGATTCCTACATGAGAAACGCTCAGCTTTGACCTAGTCAAAAGTCACTTTTGACTGAGTAATCATAAAGACTATGTTCAAGCTTAGTGGTTTTTCATGCGGAGGAATGTGAATGGTCAAGAAGAAATTTGTCCCTCACATTCGTAGAGAGATATTACTAGGCCCCTCGATGAGTGAGTCTGAGAAATGTATGGCCATACTATAATAAAAAGGTAGTTCCGTTTCTATACTCAGACTACTCAGGGATCGAGAAAGTAACGGTCATGAATAGGAGGATGACGTTCTCCATGCCTCATCCATGACCAAAATGTCGTGTGACAAAAGGGAGGTGATATGGCTGTATAAAAGGTTACATCGTTCAACGATCCTCATATGATTTGGGTAGTCATGATGTCTTGCTAGAGACCCCTTACGACTTGTGAGTCATTATAGTTAATGGCCCACTGCCAACTTCATATAGGCCTACAGGGTCGCACACAAAATAGGCCAACACGAGTTATGATGTCCAGATTCAATGAATAATATAGGGTAGACGTGTATATATATATAAATTCGTATATATATACATATTATATAAATATAAGAGATATTAATTGTTAGATTTAATTTATAAGGATAAATTAGATCTATGTAAATTAATTCCGTCATATCTTTATTTTGAATTAAATAAATACGTGAATTAAATCTGTGAGACGGATTTAATATAAATCGTATTTATTTAATTGTTCTCTTATCTGATTAGGCAATATTTGATATTGCATTAATTTCAAAATTAATTTAGGATTAATTTTGAAATTAAATATCATTCATAATACCTATAGCATCCTATATATTTGATATTAGGAGCTAGGGTTTTGTGTGTGAGAGGGCAAAATCTTGCAGATAAGAGACGGCCAAAAATAGAGAGAGGAGGATTCTTTAAAAAACCCTAGACGGACAAAGAGGTACTAGCATGTCGTTCATGACTAGAGAGCTGTTCGTGTGGATACCGGTAGAGGAAGCCGACCGAAGTTGTCGACTTCGAGCGACAAAGGAGGCGAGCAGAGGCATCTTGAACGGCGGAATCACCGAGCCACCAAGAAATCGAACATCGAAGGTAATGCTTCTTACTACTTGACTTAAACATGATCGGTAGATCCGGGCAAGGTATTGAAATTTTTAAATTTATTTTTCGTTGCGCGTTTTTCAATTCCCTTCAATTTATCCTTCATCGTGACTAACAAATTCATTCGTCACGATGTAAACACGAAATTTCCAGATTTAAACTGCATCGTGCGTATTTAGCAAAGGGGGTCTTTTAGATCCAGATTTTCATATTTCTCTTGCCCAGATCCCGCTCTCTCCGTCTTCTCCACCTCCATTCCATCTCATCCACTATTCCACACCATTCCTAACCCCATTCTATCCATTTCCACCGATTAATCTTTCTCTTTTCCATCAACCGATCCATTTCTGTCTCTCTTTCTGCAATCAATGGCCATTGGAGGACCAGGAGCTCGGTGTAGCTGCTCTCCAGTCATAAGAAGCTGAATTCGTTCACTCCTTGATGATTGATGAAGTTATTTTGAGTTTCTAGAGCCTAAGGGAAGCTTAATTGTGTTTAATTTCAGTTTCTACTCTATATGTATGTTAATTGTGGTTCAATTCATGTATATATTGAGAATTGGTGCTGTTATGCCTGATTTGGATTCTGATTACTTGTGTTGGATTTACCTTTAATGAATATTCAATTGCCTTATAGTCCTTCTATCTATTATGATTGATTATTTATGTTTTTAAAGCTTCCAATTGAATACGCTAGGTGTCTAGGTTTGGTTGAGTGTTTAAGAGCCACTGTGAATCCAATATAAGGTAAGTCCTAAAGCACTTTATCTAATTAACCAGTTAGGTTTAACAACATTAATTAGGTACTAAGAGTGTCGGCTTAGTGAGATCCAATTAAACTTAATGCAAGTTGAACAAGGAAGTATAGCTAAGTAAATTATCAAGAAGATTCACTCCATCCATCATCCATTCCACAATAAAACCAGAAATCATAAATAATAGTTATCTTTCTTTAGTTTAGAATGGTTAGTTCAATTCTTTCATTCTCCTTGGTTAAGTTGTAAATTAACACCTAGTTAGTTAGTAGTTGGCAATTGGCTCCTCAAAAAGATCGACATCTAGGTTAGTTGCCCTATAATGCAGTTAGCTTAGTTATTGTTTTGAGAGCCTAACGACAAGGTTGCATCAAAAATGGGGTCGTTGCCGAGGAGCCAAGCCAAAAGCTCTAAGGTAATTAGGTGTTCATTGTATCTTGACTAGGGTTGCTTTGTTTTTGTTTCTTTTTATCAAAATTTTTAGAAAAACCAAACAAAAATTTTGTTGTTTCATTATATTACTGTTATTCATAGTGCATTTTGGCATTGAAGTGTTAGAAGTGAAGTTTGGTCAGCTATGAACTTCACTTGCCAATTCTGAACCTGATCTTGAACTTCAAAATTGTTTTAGAAGATCTTGAGAGTTTTGAACCATCATTCATTGCATGTATTGAGATTTTGAATTGGTTTCCCATCTACATAAGTCATTTTTAGTGTAAAAAGAGTGTTGCATGGTGTTTTGAAAGTTCAAACATCCATTTGTGCATTTTGGCATCTCAACTCCTTGGAATTGCATTGTCCTATGTTTTGTTGTCATCAAATCTGTCAAACTTCGTTACAGCAAAGTACTCTATTCGCTGTGGCGAATCTGTTTCTAGTAACAAAAAGTGCGATTTGCTTATAGTTTGCCGCGATGAACATCATTCTGGTACGAAAATTTTGATTCTGTGAAGTTTTTCGCTGCGGCGACCTATGATTTTCTCCACAACGTAATCACATTTCTGGTGAAATTTTTTTTCTTTCCACTTAACTTTATTTGATTCTGTTATGAATTCTTTGTTTGCACATCTTTATTGAGATATATCCATTCCTTATCTTATCATGGATTGTGAAGATCATTCTTGTGATTTGGATTATATCTCACCTTTTTTAATTTCCAAGGATGAACAAATTCAAATGCTAAGAGAGGCTATTAAAAGATTGAAGCCACATTACCTAAAACTTCTTGAAGAAATTAAAGTATGTGAACATTCAAAGGAATTAGAAGAGGAGTTAGAAGGTTACAAAGAGGCTATAGGTAGACTTGTACATGACATAACAAGACTTTAAGCTCAAAGATCTAATGCTTTGCATAACACACATGATCACAAGGTAACTTCATCTTTATTTTCTTCTCTCCCTCCTACATGTGAAAGTGATGTGTTGCACTCTAATTTTAGATTGGATTCCGTATCTTCCACTTCATACAAGAGTAAAGATGAAGATAGTGCTTTGGAACTGGTCACTAGTCTTGAGATTAATTCATGCTTTCCTGAGTTTGATGTACCTCTTATTGATGATCCCATGAACATGCCTTCTATTGACAATGTATTTCATATTGCTAGCCATATACACTTGGATTCTTTTGAATTGCTTGAACATGATTTTGTATCTTTTGATGAACATGTGCATTTGGTAAGTGATATCAAGGATATTCATGATTCTCACTCTCAACTCCTATCATGTGACCTACTTTAGATATAGTTAGACCTAATATAGATGGTGATTATGTCGATTTAGTTGATGTTTTGAATGATAAAGTAATATTTGATCTTGAAGACATCATTGATAATAACCAAGTCCATTATGATATACTTATTATTGCATGTTATGAGCCTCTAAATGATTTAATTGATTTTATTAGTTGTGAGAAGCACTTGTTATCGAAAGCGCCCGACTCTAGTCTTCTCACATTGCATACTTTATTTGGTCACTGCACTTGTACTAATTCTTTCCATGGATTTGAATACTTTGATTCATGTGGCATACTCAGAGTAGGTACTGCTGTTGGTTTGGTTAACTTTTTGTAGGACAACTATTTGAGTCCTTATGTTTAGCACGTTTCATACTTATTGGATTCTCTTCCAATTGAGCCTGAACCACCGCCATGGAGGAAAAAGCTAGATTTTCTCGTAATTTTCATCTCTAGCTATAAACCACCATGATAGTAAGGTTGTCTATTTCCTTACCTTGTTCTTGTCCTTATTTGATTAGATGTTGTAGAACAAGTGTGGGGGAGGGGCATAACCAGTAGTAAAAGGTAGTTTGTGTGTTTTAATTTCTTATTTTGTATGTTGTACCAGTTTTGTCCATCCTTTCCTTTCCCTTTTTCCTTGCTTATCTTTTGTTTGGATTTGCATTGAAGACAATGCAAGGATTAAGTGTGGGGGGTGAATGTTGTGTTTTGTTTGTTTTGTGTGTTTTCTGTGTCTTTTGCAAACACCTCAATTTTCAAAAACTTTATGAAGGTTTAAAGTGTGTTTCAAGAGTTTAATGTTGCATTTGTGATTAATTTTGATTAGGAAATTGATATCATGGAGTGAAATGTTTTAGTGCATTAAGATTAAGCATGGTGTGCTTTTTAGCCTAAGTGAGTGAATATGGAAGACAAAGCCTAGTTGGAAGGATTCTTTGAGCCTTTATTTTCATTTCTTGTGTGTATTCACTTATCTCTTTTGCTCTTTAGAACTCGTCTTAGTTCTTAATCAAAATTACATGTAACATTTGCATCTCTTGGACATGATTGAGGCATTCATTCAAATTAGCTACTCAGACCAAATGGCCAACCCTTACATGATTTACCCTTTGCTACCCATTTGAGTTTTTTTTAGTTAATCTTCTATTCATTTCATTTCCATTTATATAACCTCTTTCCTATAAGAATGCATATATCATTTCATTCATTCCTTTAAAATTCACTAGCATTATGATGGATTCAATTGATGGATTGGTATGAGAAAGTACATACTTAAGCATGGGTGCAAAGAGAAAAGATAAAGAAAAAAAATAAGAAAAGAAAAAGGAAATATGAAAAGAAAGAAAGAGAATATATATATATATATATATATAGAAAAAGAGAAAAGAAATGAAGAAAGCAAGTAAAGAAAAGAAAGAAAGAATAAAAGTGCTCTTGCAACTTTAAAGTTCAAGATCAATAAATTAAACCCTTAATTGAGCATTGTTAATGCTTTTAAATTCTATCCATTGATCTATACTTTATCCTCCACTCCATATGCATTCTCGTGCATTACCTTCCTCCCTTTACATTACAAGCCACAAAAGTCCTCTTGATTCTTGAGTGCTTATGTATTTGAGTGGTCGAGAGGTAGAACTTTTACAAGCATATGGTAGGGCATTTGAACAAGTGAATTGAGTGAAAGAACCCTAAACACTTGTGAGTTAAGTGATACACTAACCCCCTTGTATGGTCTTCTATATCTATTCACTTGGATTAAATTGGATATCAGTGATTGATTTCTTTATATTAGAATGTTCCATGGACTGGTTCTAATTGAAGAGTCACTATCAATTGCAATACTACTTGAATTCTTGAGCTTGCTTATTCCTTCTCTTTCATCTTTCTCTTTTGCAATATGTTTAGATTCGATTTTGCCCGAGAGTGCAAAAGCTAAGTGTGGGGGAGTTGATAAGTCCCATTACTTGCATACATCTCTAGTCCTAAACATATGCTTTTGTAGTTCATAATTGCATATTTTGGGTATAATTGGTCTTCATTATGCATAGGAGTTGATGATTGGAATTATGAGGTTTTATACATGTTTTTGTATGTTTTGTATGATTTTGTATGCGTGTGCTTTTGATCCCTTGGTTAACATGTATTGCAGGTAGCTCTATCAACATCTAAGGACCATTCTGCCTTATTTAGTCGTGCATAAATATGGAATTCGCCGCAACGAACTATCATTATGAAGGAAATAGAGTCACTTATTCATAGGTTTTGTTTTATCATTCGTCGCAACTAACAAAGTCATTCATCACAAAGCAAACACGAAATTTTCAGATTTAAACCAGATTGTGCACATTCAGCAAAGAGGGGTTTTTCAACTCCAGATTTTCAGATTCTCTTGCCCAGATCTCTCTCTCTCTGTCTTCTCCACCTCCATTGCATCTCATCCACCATTTCACACCATTCCTAACCTCATTCTATCCATTTTCACCCATTAATCTTTCTCTTTTCCATCAACCAATCCATTTCTATCTCTGTTTCTGGAATCAATGGCCATTGGAAAACAAGGAGCTCGATGTAGCTGTTCTCCAGTCATGAAAAGCTGAATTTGTTCACTCCTTGATGATTGATAAAGTTATTCTAAGTTCTTAGAGCCTAGGAGAAGCTTAATTGTGTTTAATTTCAGTTTTTACTCTATATGTATGTTAATTGTGGTTCAATTGATGTATATATTGAGATTTGGTGCTGGTATGCCTGATTTGGATTCTGATTACTTGTGTTGGATTTACCTTCAATGAATATTCAATTTCCTTATAGTCCTTCTGTCTATTATGATTGATTGTTTATGTTCTTAAAGCTTCCAATTGAATACGCTAGGTGTCTAGGTTTGGTTGAGAGTTTAAGAGCCACTGTGAATCCAATATAAGCGAAGTCCTAAAGCACTTTATCTAATTAACCAATTAGGTTTAACAATGTTAATTAGGTACTAAGAGTGTTGGCTTAGTGAGATCCAATTAAACTTAATGCAAGTTGAACAAGGAAGTATAACTAAGTCAATTATCAAGGAGATTCACTGCATCCATCATCCATTCCACAATAAAACCAGAAATCATAAATAATAGTTATCTTTCTTTAGTTAGAATGGTTAATTCAATTTTGTCATTCTCCTTGGTTAAGTTGTAATTAACAGCTAGTTAGCAGTTGGCAATTGGCTCCTCAAAGAGATCGATATCTAGGTTAGTTGCCATATATTATAGTTAACTTAGTTATTGTTTTGAGACCCTAACGACAGGGTTGCATCAAGGAGATTTTTTTTAAAAATCCAAGTCCATATTTGTATTTTACATGAAAAATCATGTATGGTTGAACCAAGAAAAAATTTTTAGGATTTAAGGAAACAAAGCTCAAGAGTTAAAGAGCAAAGATTAAAGCTTTAAAGGCTAAAGGGTTACTTGAGTTTTGTTATTGATTTTTATATGGTTTGGTTGGTAATCTTGCTACCCCTTCTATGGATTGTCATGTTAGGGTTTGATATTTGTGGAGAGGAGGAAGAAGATCAAAGAAGCAAAGAGCTTTTGGATCAAGGTAGTGGGATTTAATTAGCCACTAATGTTAACTTTGCATTGTTTATTATAGCAAGATTGCTTGCTATCATGTAGTTGAACTATGATGATCGTGATGTATTATAGCAAGATTGCTTGCTATCATGTAGTTGAACTATGATGATCGTGATGTGGTTGCTCCTTGCATTTATTACCATGGTATTACCTGTTGAGGTTGCCTATTTATAAGAGAATTAGTTCTCCTATGGTAGCTAAGGTTTGTAATGCTTTAATGATGATGCGTGTTGATATTGTGGTAGATTATTCTTGCTACTAAGATTTTATTGAAATCTCACCCTCCCAAACTAATCTAACATTTTAGGGCCTGGATCATCCAAAGGGAAGCTGCAAATTCAAGGATAAATGTGGTGGTGAATCATGGAAACAATTATATTTTGGTTATGTATAAGTATGATTGTTATGATACTGTAACCCTAAGGAGGCTGTCGAGTTGGAGCAGTATTTTGATTAAACTCCTGAAGGAATTTAACTATAAAATTTGGCATGCTTAAAGACTACGTCTTGAGCTTCAATTTGATAGGTAGCATGTTAAAAATGGACAATTGTATGATTTTTGGTGAATTTTCAAAATTAAGATTCAAAATTTGAAAAAGGCATTTTTACCAAAATGATAGTAGTGACTTTCACAAAAACCTGATATTTTCTCAAATGGAATTGGTCACAAGATTATTTTTTCTTGAAAAAGCATTCAAAGAGCTTTCCATAAAATTTTAAACCACTCTATTTTGGTTTTTCTAGATTAAGTTATGATTTTTGAAGTTGGTACAAAAAACTGAATTTTATCATATGAACAGTAAAAATCCGAAAATCAGTGTTTTTATAGAATTTTTGAGTCCAAGACCATCCAATATGGTCTAAAATAGTTCTAATTGAACTCTAAGTTGATCCAATAGTAAGGTGTAATATTTTGGGTATCAGAACAGAGGTTTTGACACAGGATAGAATGATTTGCTTAGTCAAACCTATAGGTAATATATCTGTTGAAGGAAAAACATTATTGTTCATTCATTCGATAGTTTGGTCATTATGATGTAGGAAAGAAGTAGAATGGCTTGTTGTGGCTATAATAGTGACTTAAAGGGTTCAGTTAACTAGAGGAGACCGGGAGAACCTTTCCCTCAATGGTTCGATGAGGATGAGCACTGCAGCCTTGTAACGGACTTCTACTATGATACCTTATGGGAGAGTAACCCTTCGCCTGACATACCTACAGTTGCTTCTAATGACCCTCAGAGGATGGAGGTCAATAAAATATCTGATGATGATGAAGCTGGACCCAGTAAGGTCAAACTACTTCCAATCATGAAAGAATTCCACACCATAGAGGACTTAGCCAAGGACTTTAGGGAGAGAGGCTAGTATATTAAGCTCAACAAGAACCAGTATGCCCACGTGTACCTGAGATGTCTAGAGAATATCCAAAAGCTCTACTATTATGTGACTCGAGAAGATGACCCTAGAGGTTACGGACTAGGCATCAACATTGCTTAAAGTAATCCCTAAGACTCAGCTTTGGAAAAATAGTGTGAGAGATATTTGTAGTCACATAGATAGTGCTAGCTTCAATGATCTCATAGATGCCCTCGAGATCTTTGTGAGGAATACATTTCCTTAAGTTAGATGTAGAGGACTGGATCCTAATGATGATGGACAAGCTCCTGTTCACATCCTTATGGCAAAATGAGTTTTATTGCCTGGATTAGTTGTTGGGATCCAATATTGAGGAGGGGATCTAGAGCCTTGAGGGCTTCACTATTTCCCACTTCATGTAGTTAGTTTGAACTTTCATAGCACTAACGTAAAATTTGTTTTGTTACAACTAACCATAGTAGGTTAGTCTAGTGTGCTTTGTCATACCTCACTTTTATACACTTTAGCACATTATACAGAAGCATTCAGAACCACATTCGTTGGCCTTAAGGTTAGAAAATCAAGTTTTAAAGTTTGACTTGTACGGTCACAGTTCACTGCACATTCCAGAATTTAGGGGCTAACTTTGAAAAAATCATAAATAATTCTAGAAAAATTGAAACGGAGTGATTCTAATTTTCACATAAAGCTCTTTCAATTCTCTACAAGGAAAAAATAACAATCTGGACTTAAACCTTGCCAATTCGTATAGTTTATTCATCAAAGATTACTGTTCATTTGGTTAAAACAGTGTTTTCCAGAAGTCCTGCCTCAACTTTGAAGAGCCATAACTCTTAGCATACACCTCCATTTCATGTGACCTACTACTTGGTTTAAACCTCATCATAGGCTCTAAATACTCACCAAATTTTATGACAAAATTTGTTCATTTGCTCTTTCTCATCATTGGCACCATTTCATAGCTCACCTAGGGACATTCTATCCCCCTAACTCAATTCAACATTTTCCAATAAATTCTTTCCTCATGATTTGCCATGCCATTTTTGCACATAACATCATCATTCATCTTCTCACTTCATATTACATGCCATAAGCATTTATAAACATCATACAAGGTACATAGCATAATGGAACATCAATTAACATAATGGATTACATAATATAACATGTTATGATCACATAATGATTCTTGATTCTTTCTATCAATCTTCCACCTCTACTTCTTGAATTCTTCTCCATGCTTATTGCACCTAATAGGGGTTGTTAAAGGAGGGTGAGATTCGAGAGAATCTCAGTAACAAACACTACCTATAAGCATGTAAGACATAATGCAAATGCATGCCATGTTATCATAACATTAACATATGGATGCCATAGAAAGTAAGCCAAACATCACATGCTTTCATAACATATTACCCAGGCATAACATAACATAACTTTTCACTTAACTTTGTAAACATTTCATTACGGCTTAGTCACATTATGGCATCACAAGCATACCATGCAAGCATACATATCAAGCACGCAATATAGGTAAGTTCACTACCTTGTAACATAGATTTCCTCTTGCTTTTCCTTTGATTCCCTTGTCTTTCCAACCCTATGGATTTTTCATCAACACTATTAAACATTAACTTGGATGTTCCAAGGTCCTAATCACATCAATACACAATGCCAAACATTCATTAGAACCAAGACACCAATCTATTTCTTACTTAGTTCTTTCTTGAACATAATTGAATTCTAACTTTTGAGTTTTAATTCCAATCATACTAAAATTATTTTCATATACTATTCTACCATTTTTTCATGTAGAATCCATTTCCAAGCTCAAAACAATCAAAATCCAACTCCTTCCCCCATATTCTGGTTTGGCCGAAATATAGGTGCTTTATGTCCAAATTTTCCATTTTCAATTCTAATACTTCCAAACATGTTTTCTACATATATCCTTACACAAAATTATCATTTAAACTTATTGAAAGTATCAAAATCATCAAATTGTAAACCCATCATAAATTTCTAGTCATGGCAGAAACATACATAAATGAAAGGGGAGGTTAGATTTCTCCAAGAATCAATATCAAACCACTTGATTCTTGTTGTTTTCAAGCTTTTAAACATGTTTCTAACATCAATTTCATCTTTTTCATATTCTTTCAGTTTTGTGCAGCACCTCCCTCATAGGGTTTCAACCATGAAAATCTAACTAAATCACTTACCAAGCTCACAAATAGCAAGGGGGATGAAAACTACATTCAAATCCATAAACATACCTTGAATTAGAGCTTGGATTTCCTTGGGACCTGTTGTTCTTCATCTTCTTCTTCTTCCTAATTGCTATTTGGTCTCCTCTCCCCTTTCTCTCCCTTGGCCAAAAATGTTGCAAGTGTAAGGGGAAGAGATATTTATTAAAAACTTGAATGAATCTTGGCCCTTGATTTCTTTTCTTTCTTGCCAAGAAATTTGCCACATGTGCTGCCCTTCCTCTCTCCTCTTAGTCAGAATTTTTCTGCCCAAAATATCTTCATAATTTCAGACCAAGTGGAAGGAAAACAATTAGCCACATATGCAAGCTTATTTCACAAGCTTACTTGAGATATTTTGCAAAGTCATGATTAAACCTTATCCAACCAACTTGACCATGTGCATGGGTTTAGGGAGCACAAAATTCTTTGATTCTTTGGTCTAACTAAGTGCCCCAAATCTGGTTAGGAAGCAATGGGATTAATCTAGTTCAATCCCAACCACAATCCTTTACCTGATTTTCTCCTTTTAGGCCTTTATTAGAGAAAATAGCTCGAGGCCTCCAAAAATTTGTTTCTTTCCATGAAAAATCCAAATTTAATATAAAATTATGATCTGAAAAGTTTGGGGATTTTTCATAACCTCTAACTATTTATTTCACATTTTCTCCGAAATCGGGCTTTACCGACAGGATTTCAGAAGTAAATTCCCCATAAATTATTTCCTTCACTTCCAGTGCTTGAGAACAATTTTATAAATTCACATACATTCCCAAAGAACTTAACCATATTTTTTCTTGAATTATTGAGGCCCTTATATAATTAAAATAATTATATTTCCTCAATTTTTATTGTTTTCTTCAAAAATCACTATTTTTGGGAAATGTTGCAATGATTTATTTTGGGCTATTTTCACTCCCAAAACATCATATATGACTCAAAAACCCCTAATTTACCCTTTTTCTATTTTTAGAGAATTTTTGAGAATTGTTTTATAAATTTCCCATTTTGACCCTTTAGGCACCCAACATTGTCAGTCCGGCTCTCTTTTGGGTTTCTGAGCATTATCAATGTACCTTGCATTGAATCTTAACTTAATATTCTCATGATATACTTATAGAGAAAGGAATATCTCATCCCTCTCTCCCCAGTGACGTAATTAATTAAATAATATTTAATCAGAGTCGATTTTGTCGAATTCTTTTCTACTGGCTCATAACTCCGTCGATTTGTCTCTGGGTTTCATTCTTTCCCTTTCATCACAGGAAATTTCTCTCATTTTTCTTAAGTCAAAATTCAAAGCTTAGACTTCTGTTTTGACTTTCCCTGTATAGGGTATAAATAAACTTTAAATTTAATTAAAGCTAACCTTGTCAGTTTCTGGGGATGGAATTAATTTTACAATCTGTGTAAATTCCTCAAAAACTATTTCCTAGTTTTTCTTGATTATTTGAGGCCATCTCAAATTTAAATAATTCAATTTAAGTTATTATCTCAAATTGTTCAAAACCCTGGAATGACTTCAGGCCATTTTCGTCATTTCTAGCCTTATATCGGCTCCGGGATCCTGTTCCCATTTTTCTGGAATTTTTCTGAAACATTTGGGCCATTTTTGAACACTTTGAATATTGGTCGACCAGAACTTTTATTATTTACAATTAGGTCCCTACTTGGCCTAGGAATCTTTTCTTTGCAATTTAGTCCCTGGGTATCCCTCTGTCCCTCCAGGGAATCTCTGGGACCTCTGCTAAAATAGAGTTTGGTAGGCTGCCCATTTCAGGCGAATTTCGGTACTTCTAGCCCCAAAATTCCAGATGTGACATGCTTGGTTGTTATGTATATTTCTAAAACGACATCTATGTTTTAAAATTGTTGTTAGTTGATAAGTAAAGGATGTCTGATGTATGCATATCTTTAAGTGAAATCCAAGTATGTTGTTTATTTCTTATTCCTTTATCATGCTATCCATTTAGTTAGCATGATGGTTAGAACCCGACAAAACCCTTCACCAGAGAGACCCTCAGGACAAGACGTAAGGGTCCCTCCTGATCTGTGATAGTTAATTTTGGATCACTTAGAACATTAGCAGAAGACCATCGAGGAATTGAGTTCGACACAAGCTCGCTAGGAACAAGAAAGAGACACTGCAATAGCTACAGCGGCAGCAGCGGCAGTGGCTAACCTCAATAAGAAGTTATTTCAGTAGCTCAAGCATCAGGACAGCTACCTAGACCGACAATGCTAGCAGTAGACCCTGACAGCATCTAGCAGTGGATGACTCGCTTTTGCAAGCACAATCCACATCCTTCGATGGAATGTTTGACATCCAAGTGGCAGAGGACTGGATTAACTGCTTGGAAAACATTTTTAAAGTTGTAGACTGTCTGACTGAGTGAAAAGCCCAAATGGCGATCTATAAGCTAGAGAAGGATGCTGACCGTTAGTGGAAGAACACCAAACTCATTCTCGGTGCTCAGAACACGAGAGTGACAAGGGAAGTGCTCCTAGAATACTTTTATGAGAAGTGCTTCTCGAGGTTAGTCAAGGATGAAAGGGAGGTGGAATTCTTTACCCTGAAGCAGAAGGATAACGAGCCCTTCAATGAGTACCTAGCTAAGCTTATCCATCTCTCTCACTACTTCAACTATCTTCGTTACCAAGACGATGAGAGGTGGATGATGAAAAAGATGGTTCGGTGATCGAACCCATTTCTTCTATGTTAATTCATAACATTTTAAGGGTTTTCATTATAGATTTTAGCTCTTTTTTATGATAATTGTGTTTAATTGTGATTAAGAGTCCTTGCTTTGAGTTATGTCTTTTTTAGCATAAATTGTCATAATTAGTTATTAATTGTATTCAATTGATTTCTAGAACAATTATTGCTCCCAATTATTACTCCTCATTACAGGACAATCAAGAATCAGAGCTAACATCGAGGACCAAAGGATTAGACAACACAAGATCAAGAGTAGCACAACTTTCTACTTCATCATGACAAAGAGAATGATTCACCGCGATGCAATATGAAAGTTTCACTAGTGACATCTCAGGCAAAGTTCGCCGCTAATCATAAGATCCAACCCATTCCACCACTTTACCTAGAGGAAAACCCTATTTTCAACGAGACACTCCATCATACAACATCCATTGAAATGCCCTACCTTTAACTCCTCAGAGTACGCATTCGTAAGTGTTATGGTTCAAGCAGATCATGACACAAGCCCGTGGATTTAAAATTTCAACATTATTACTCGGGTTACTATTTATTGTGTAAGTTCCAGATTACAGGCCCAATTTCAAAAATTCATAACTAATTCCATAAAAATCATATTGAGGTTTTCTAAAATTCTACGTAAAGCTATTTTGATGCTCTTTAAGGGAAAAATATCCAAATAGACTTATCTTTACCCAATTCGTACAGTTTAATCAATAAATATTACTATTCATTTGGTAAAATCTGAAACTTCAAGATTCTGTGCCTCAACTTTGAAAATTCGTATCTCCTTATGTACACATCTAATTGAGGTGATCCACCTTTAATTTTAAAGCTTGGGATGTGTACTATGAGTCTGCCAAATCTCGTGACTTAACTCATTCGTTTGGTAGGTCAAACTGGGAGCTACAAACTCACTGCTCCAAGACCTACGTTTTATCCCTTTCTCTTTACTTTAATTATTTTTATTTCTTTGGCATACATAACATGCCCATTCATGCTCATACACTTTCATTCATGCCATAAATATTATAATTAATTACATGGCATCATAGGCATCCATAACATAAATTACATAATAGGAGGATTACACATTGAATAATAATATCATTTATTAACATGAACGATTCTCCGCTTTCTTCTCCTTGCTTCTCATGCCATTATTGCCCATTGATGATTGACCGAAATGGTTGGTTAGGGAGAGGGTGAGATTTGGGAGAATCTCAGTGGCAAACAATACCATATTAATCATGCTAGATGGATGCTAATGCACTACATGTAACTTGTTTATTCTCTTGTTAATTAGTGACATATTAGCATGCTCAAAGCTAACCTCTTGATGCATAGCCATGGAAACATAATCTACTCATTGTGAATAGAAATTATAGCAACTAAAACATGTCACATTAACATTCAAATAACATGTACATAGCAACACACAAGCATACAACATCAAGCAGTGACAATAGGTAAGTTCACTACCTTGCACCTCAAGCTTTCCTCTTACTTTCCTTTGACTCCCTTGACTTTCCAACCATATGGGCATTCGGTTAACATCATCAAATGTCCTCTTGGATGTTCCAAGATCCTAAACATAGTCATAATTACATAATGTTCAAAACTAGCTCTCTTGAACCTCAACCCTTTCTCTTGGTTTTTGGGTTTTCTTTCTAGCTTTCCTAACATAAATCTCATCATTTCTCATCCTTAAGATCCATTTCTTGTCAATTAGGACCACTTTAGATGGCCTCATATTCAAAAAGATCAAACTTGAAAATTTTGCTTCATGAGTACTGTTCACGCAGAAATTCCAGAATTTTTGCTCAAATTTGAAAATTCATAATTAATTCTAGAAAAATCAAAACTAAGTGGTTCCAAGTCTCACTGAAAGCTCCTTAAGTTGTATTTAAATAAAACATAGTTTCAGAAACTAATTCTATTCTGAACAGTACTAGAATTGTACAGAATTCAACACTCTTCCAAAGGTTAAAAACTGTTTCCAGATTTTAGACCATAATTTTTGAAAATCACCATAAATTGTACACATATCCAAATGAAGTGTTCTACCTATAGATTTAAAGTTTACAGAGTGTACTTTAATCATATCAAATTTTAAAATCAAATACTATCACACCTTACTTATATAGTACCTTAACATTCATTTAGAACTATTCCAAACCACTTTGGATGGTCTTAAGCTTAAAAATTTTAATTTGGACTTTGATTTTCAGAAAATTACTGTTCACTGTCTAGTTTTCAGATTACAGGTCCTACTTTGAAAAATCATAACTAATTCTAGAAAAATCGTATGGAGGTGTTCCAAAATTTTATGGAAAGCTCTTTAATGCTCTTTAAGGGAAAAATATTCAACTGAACTCATCCTCACTGAAAACGTACAGTTTATTGGATTAAAATTGCTATTCATTTGGTAAAATCTGGACTTTCTAGATTCAGTGCCTTAACTTCAAAAATTCATATCTCGTTGTATACACATCCAAATGATGTGATTTACCACTCATTTTAAAGCTTGGGATATGCATTATAAGTGTACCAAATTTCGTAGCTTAACTCATTCATATGATAGGTCAAACTGAAGCTTGAAGTTAACTTCTTCAGGACCTACGTTTTATCCCTTAATATCTCTTTACTTTAATTCTTTTTATTTCTTTGGCATACCTAACATAGGCTTACTTTTTCCCATTCATACTCATATACTTTCATTCATGCCATAAACATCCTAAGCACATACATTGAATTGATGGCATTCATAACATAACTTACAACATAGGAGAATTATACATTGAATAATAATATCAATCATTAGCATTAATAATTCTCCACTTCTTCTCCTTGCTTCTCATGCCCTTAGTGCCCATCATTGATTTGACCTAAATGGTTGGTTAGGGAGGGGGTGAGATTCGGGGGAATCTCAGTAGCAAACATTACCACATACATGCACAAGATGGATGCTAGTGTATGGTATGTAGTTTTTCATAAACTTAAGTTAACTAGTGACATGCCATCATGCTTTATGCTTGGTATAAAAATGCATGGCCATGGGAACATATTAAAAACAACATTTCTAGCAACAATCATCATGTCACAACATCATTCAAACAACAAATACAAAACAACACATAAGCATACCATGTCAAGCACATAAAGGGTAAGTTCACTACCTTGCACCTCAAGCTTTCCTCTTACTTTTCCTTTGACTCCCTTGACTTTCCAACCATGTGGGCATTCGGTCAACATCACTAAACATCCTCTTGGATGTTTCAAAGGTCCTAAGCATAAGCATAATGATGACACAATTCATTAGGACCATTAGATTACATAAAGTTCAAGACTAGCTTTCTTGAACCTCAACCCCTTTCTCTTAGTCTTAGGGTTTTCTTTCTAACTTTTCTAATATAAATCTTATCATTTTACATCCTTATGATCTATTTCCTATCAATTAGGACCACTTTAGATGGCTTTAGATTCAAGAATATCAAATCTAGAAATTTTGGTTCGCGGGTACTGTTCACGCAGAATCTCCAGAATTTTTGCTCAACTTTGAAAATTCATAATTAAATCTATAAAAATAAAAATTGAGGGCTTCCAAGTCTTACTGAAAGTTTATTAAGTTAAATTTAAAGAAAAAATAGTTTCAGGAACCAATTCTATGCTGAACAGTACCAGAATTGTACGGAACTCGACACCCTTCCAAAAACTTAACACTGTTTCCAGATTTCAAACCCTAACTTTGAAAAATCACCATAAATCGTACCCATATCCAAATGAAGTGTTCTACCCATGGATTTAAAGCTCACAGAGTCTACTTTAAGCATGCCAAATTTTAGAATCAGATATGAACACTAACTAATTCGAAAAAGCCATCAAATCAGCATGTAATTCTTCCAATTTTCACATAGATCCACTTGGATCTACCATACTTTGAGGTGTTCTAGCAAGATCTAACAACCAAACTCCCTTCCCCACTCATCAACCATTTTGACTAGCCATCAAAGGGGAGAGAAGACAGATTTTTCAACCTTAAAAGAGAAGGAAAACAAGACAAGAACACATCTAGAACCAAGATCTCACCTTGAATCCTTGATTGATGACCAAAGTTGATAGCTTTTCCTTGGTTCTCCTTCAAAACCCTCTCTTTTCCCTCTTCCTCTCACTTGGACGAAATTTCATCAGCAATTAGGGGGAGAAGAAGCTCATTAATGTGTACAAATATCCCACCAACCATCACTAATGTTATGCCAAGTGTCATTAGCCTACTTAATCTTAATCCTCTCTCTTAATTAACTTAAATCATAATGTAATTAAATTCCAAAGTCAAGATCCTCTCCATTAGTAGCTTGACACTTGGAAAGCTTTAATTACCATCCATTAAAGGCTTGACAAGTGGCGACTTGTGGCCCAAGTAAAGTGCAAGACTCTGATTAATACTTTATCGGTGCACTTTTACTCCGGGTTTAACTTCTTTTCTATAATTACAGTGCTCTGGCCTCTGTAATTATTTTCTGTCAAATCCATAAATTCTCTTTAATTCTAGAGAGTATCTATGAATTTTCTTAGCCCATAACACTTCCTTTAAGCCTTGCATAAAATTCATTTACTAAAATACCTTTTTATCGGCAAAATCGGCTCTTTAATTTCTTAAAGCCACTCTACTGGCCTTTTGGTTGCGGGACTAATTTTATAAATTAGTACAACCTTTCAACCATTTAATCTCATTTTTGTATACATTTTTGAGGTCTCTTGCTATTTCAAATAATTACCTCAAACGGTATACTTTTTACTGGTCACAACCTCATAAATTCCATTTAAGCTGCCTCAGGGGTATTTTCATCTTTTTTCTTCATAGAAGAGTCTTAGAATATTATTTCCTATTTTCTAGGATTTTTCTTAGAATTTTCTGTACCCTCTTCCATTTTTACTCCTGTTGGTCATAACTTTCGAAATTTACAGTTTAGTCCCTGCTTGGACTTAACTTCATTAATCCTCTCTTTAAGGTTTCTAACTTAACCTTTGGCCTGTATCTAGTCTCTTTTCTCTCTCTCTGGGCCTTCAAGACTTTACTGGAGCCTTTAACTTTATTACACTTTAGCCCCTTAAAACTTTTACTTTGCAGTTTAGTCCTTGAAACTACTTTGACTTCCTTTCTCATCTTTGGGACTTCTGCTAAAAAAGGGTCTGATAGCTTATCTAATTCAGGCTATTACTAGTACTTCTAGGCCCAAAAATTTGGATGTTACAAATACAAAGAGTAAATTATTCAAAATAGGCATCAAGTCAAATGCTATAACCATCACATACCTTGATCTTGAAGCTTGAATCTTGTTCCTTCTTCTTAGCCTTCACCCCTACGTTTTTCTCTCTAAATTTTGATAGAGTTTTTTCTATACAAATGGCTGCTAAAATGCTCTTCCAAGGTGGGGTATTTATAGCCTAAACTTTAGCTTGAATGGACCAAAATGCCCTTGGTGGCTAATAGAAAGGGTAAAGGCAATCTTGGAGCTTTAAGTTGACTTTTACATCATCATTGCATCATCTTCTTGTATCATCCTTACCTCATTCTTCTAGAAGGTGCTAGGTGTGACAAATATGGTGGAGGAGAAGGGAGATTAAATCCTAGCCATTGGATCGAAGCTTAATCCTTAAGTTTCCTCCGAATTTACTTAGCCCACGTTTCTCCGACTTTCTTAACGGCCTTCTGAAGCTCAAAACATTTTTCTATCTACTTCATAAATTCTCTTTAATTCTAAAAAGTATCTATGAATTTTCCTAGGCCATAACACTTCCTTTAAGCCTTGCATAAAAATTCATTTACTAAAATGCCCTTTTATCGGTATAACCAGTTTTCTATTTATTAAAGCCACTCCACTGGCCTTTTAGTTGCGAGACTAATTTTATAAATTAGTACAACCTTTCAACCATTTAATCTCATTTTTGTATACATTTTTGAGGTCTCCTACTATTTCAAATAATTACTTCAAACGGTATACTTTTTACTGGCCATAACCTCATAAATTCTATTTAAGCTACCTCAAGGGTATTTTAGTCTTTTCTCTTCATAGAAGAGCCTTAGAATATTATTTCCCATTTTTTTGAGATTTTCTTGGAATTCTCTTGTACTCTTTAATTTTTACCCCTGTTGGTCATAACTTTCTGAAGTTACAGTTTAGTCCCTGCTTGGACTTAACTTCATACAATCCTCTCTTTGAGGTTTCTAACTTAACCCTTGGCTTGTTTCTACTCTCTTTTCTTTTTCTAGGCCCTTAAAACTTTACTGGAGCCTCTAGCCTTGGTTATACTTGACCTCTCGAAAACTTTTACTTTGCAGTTTAGTCCCTGAAACTGCTTTGACTTCTTTTCTCATCTTTGGGATTTCTGCTCAAAAAAGGTTTAGTAGCCTATCCACTTCAGGCTATTTTTGGTACTTCTAAGCCTAAAAATTAGGATGTTACAATTCTCCCCCTCTCAAAAGGATTTCGTCCTCAAAATTTCGAGTCAACCCTCTATTCTTATCTTTAATGAGAGGTTAACTGAGGAGAATATCCCCACTTATACTTAACTCTGGCCTCTTCAACTCTTCATTATACCTCATTTTCAGGTTTCAACCCTGGACTCCATACTTACATGACTTGTTTTATACTTTTCTGTTATTTACATGAGTATGGCCTTTGCTTTTGAGCATTTTGTCACCATTATTCACCTTCTTTCTATACTTTAGGCTCATTCTTTCTTAATAATACCATGACAGTGTACCTGTCTTCTTGGTATTTTACTATACCATGGCATTTTAGGTTCTCTTAATACAACCTTTATCTATTTTTTACTGTATACCCTGTCATTCCTCATTACTTTAAGGGCATATCTCCTTTCTTTCCTTCATTGACTAGAACAGAATTGAGCTCAGTCTAATCAACAATAGAGGTGTCTGGAACAAGTCAAGGGTACTCTCTCTATATTAGTCCACTGCTGAAGGAGATCTCAGTATCTTAAACTCATCTCTGGTCATAGTCTTCCCAAAGAGGTACTATACTCTTACCCCTATGGCTCAGCCACTTTCTCTTAGGCTTGGTCTTTCACAACCTCGGGAGCTACTGCACTCTATCGTAAGCCTCTTCAGGATCCATCATGACCCTAGAATACATCATCAATCTGAGCCATCTTAGGATCTCTAGGAGACTCTAGACTATAGAGTTGAGTAATAAAATAAGTCACCTCCCCTCAGCTAGTAACTTGTCTGATTATTCCCCAAGACTGATCACAGATATCAGTATTGTCTTCTTAGGCCTTACTCAATCCTTTCCATCAACTCTTAGAATTCTTAGCCTTTTCATACTTCTTTAGCCCTTAGTTTTAGCTTCCTTATGCCACTTTCCTTTTCTTGTGCCTTTCGAATCCCTAGGCACTGGCTCATCTCTAGAGCTTATTAACTTGCCATTGTATCAATGCCAACCTGCCTTGTCTTAGGACTCTGCAGTCCTTGCTGTCTCTTAACAATTTGGATAGCATCGGGAGAGGACTTATATCATTATATTCTCATTATCCTTCAGTATTCCATAGTACCCTATTAAGCTCAAGGAGCATCTGTTTGCATATCATGCTTCTGTTATCTTAACAAGTTTCACTCTCTCTCTCTGGGGTAAGGTCCGTCTTGTGCCTTGCCTCGGCTGCTTCTACTTTTCCTGTGGGAGGACAGATTGCTCTAATTGGAGCATCGTCAACTCAACCACTTACTTTTCCCTTTATTCCTTCAGAGGATAGCTTACTCTTACTAGAGCAGCGTCGCTTTGATCCGGAGAACCACTTCCCAATCTTAGAGAGGTACTTCATGGTCAAGACTTTTCTCATATGCAATCTCTGCCAGGGTACATTCCTCAAATATTATATCCCTATTAAAGGGAGCCTCTCTACTAGCTTATTCAATCTTATAGGCAGGGGCATCTATCTATAGGAATCTCATTTCTTAGATTCCTTAATGGCCTGAGTTACATGGTTACACGCTCTTGGATACCTTAGGGACATAAAAAAGTATTGTTTAGTCCCTAACATTATCATGTATCTAAGCATCATTGAGCTCTAGTTATCACCAGGAACTTGCTTAGCTTTCTCTATGCATTAGTTCTCAATGCAACCATCCACTATCATGTTCTGATTCATTTCCTTTCATTTCTATCCTTAAGAGGGATCTTGCCTCACTTTACTCTCTCTAACTTTCTTTGCCTCTTGACCAATTACTCTTATGGTCAGGTATTGATCACCATACCCTCATCACATCACACAGCAAACATTTAATCACCTTGCTGTGTGGTATCTAGGTCAGGCACCTAGTCATCATTGATCCTTCATTCATTATCATCTAATCTCTGTCTCTCTTGGTTCACTATCCCATGAGGATTTCTATCTCTATTCAGGGATTTGAACGAACCTCAAGTATATTATCCTGTTACCTTGCCTCTATCGAGGTCACATCGATTACTTAAGGTCTAGGTTGACATTCGGTTCCCTTGCTAGGGTATTAACTTATACCTCTGACTAGCTTACTGTACCTTTAACCATTCATTTCTATGGTCATATACTAATCATAAAGTGACCATATTACACAGCAGGCATTAATCATTAAAACATCTTCACTATGTGACATTCCAGTCAGGCACCTTTAACCAATCACTAGAGGCTTAGGTTGTCACCCTGCTTCCCTATTAGGGTCTGGACTCCTATTCCTTACTGGATTGCCATACTCTTAGCTATTACCCTCTAGAGATGTCCTTCAACTTCGACTCATTCCCTGGTCAAGTTCTCTTAGCTCAACCATTCCTCTCCTGAGGGGGAGTCTCTTAACAGCGACTACTTATCTCTCAGGTTACTCTTTGTCATTCCTTACTTCTCTTCTATGTCTATTTCCCTTAGAGAAAACACCTCAATATCTTAATCTCAGTTGGACCAATCCTAGCAACCCATTACTTCTCTAATTAGGTTTTCTCTTATACCAAGCTTTGCTTGAACCAATACTCTACTTATACCTTGGTTAGAATCTTTACCAGAACTTCTATTCTGTTTATACACTCACAAGAATCTTTGTTCTGTTTACATACTTGCCAGAACCTCTGGTTTGATACCTAAATAAAATGCCTTACCTTTAACCCCTCAAAGTACGCATTCGTAAGCATTATGGTTCAAGCAAATCATGACACAAGCCCGTGGATTTAAAATTTCAACATAATTACTTAGGTTACTATTTACTATTTAAGTTCTAGATTACAGACCCAACTTTAAAAATTCATAACTAATTCTATAAAAATCATATTGAGGTGTTCTAAAATTCTACGAAATCTATTTGATGCTCTTTAAGGGAAAAATATCCAATTCGACTTATCTTTGACCAATTTGTACAGTTTAATCAATAAATATTACTATTCATTTGGTAAAATCTGGAACTTCCAGATTCTAGTCCCAACTTTGGAAATTCGTATCTCCTTATGTACACATCCAATTAAGGTGATCTATCTCTAATTTTAAAGCTTGAGATGTGTACTATGAGTCTGCCAAATCTCGTGACATAACTCATTCGTTTGATAGGTCAAATTGGAGCTACAAACTCACTGCTCCAGGACTTACGTTTTATCCCTTAACATCTCTTTACTTTAATTATTTTTATTTCTTTGGCATACATAACATGGGCTTACTCTTTCCCATTCATGCTCATACACTCTCATTCATGCCATAAATATTATAATTAATTACATGGCATTATAGGTATCCATAACATAAATTACATAATAGGAGAATTACACATTGAATAATAATATCATTTATTAACATGAACAATTCTCTACTTTCTTCTCCTTGCTTCTCATGCCATTATTGCCCATTGATGATTGACCTAAATGGTTGGTTAGGGAGGGGGTGAGATTCGGGAAATCTCAGTAGCAAACAATACCATATTAATCATGTTAAATGGATGCTAATGCACTACACGTAACTTGTTTATTCTCTTGTTAATTAGTGACATATTAGTATGCTCAAAGCTAACCTCTTGATGCATGGCCATGGAGACATAATTTACTCATCATGAATAACAATTACAGCAGCTAAAACATGTCACATTAACATTCAAATAACATGTACACAGCAACACACAAGCATACAACATCAAGCAATGATAATAGGTAAGTTCACTACCTTGCATCTCAAGCTTTCCTCTTACTTTTCCTTTGACTCCCTTGACTCTCCAACCATGTGGGCATGCAGTTAGCATCATCAAATGTCCTCTTGGATGTTCCAAGGTCCTAAACATAGTCACATTTATCATACAATCTATTAAGACCAAGAGATTACATAATGTTCAAAACTAGTTCTCTTGAACCTCAACCCTTTCTCTTGATTTTAGGGTTTTCTTTCTAGCTTTTCTAACATAAATCTCATCATTTCTCATCTTTAAGATCTATTTCTTGTCGATTAGGACCACTTTAGATGGCCTTAGATTCAAAAATTGGGTTCAATCACTTAGACGTAATCTTCCATGTCTTTCCACAAGTTGTTCACAATGTATGTAGCCTAATCAAATCAATGAAATCCATTTATAGTACCACACATCACCCTTACTAGCTTGTCACTCACTGTCGTTTGTGAGGTAGGAGCTAGAAAACTCCCAAGTGTGTGCAACATGAACAAGAACTCAAAGTTCTCTTTATTCTCCCTAGATTTAATGTCTTTGAGTATCTTAGTAAAAGAGACTTTACTATATTCATTCTTTAACCTCTTATATGTTTCATCATCATCATCCAGATTCGTTCTTACCTTTTCCCCTATGTGGGGTACACCCAAAAACTCTGTAACATCTTTTGCATCAATTTTCTTGATTTTTCCCCTTATTGTAAATTGATGAGTTGGCAGATCATATGCTTAAAGCATGCATACTATGAGGTCATAAGGGAGTCTCTCACATCCCATGTCAAGCAAACTTGAGAATCCTAAATTTTGTACCTTGGCTTTCAATCTTTCATTGCTATTTATAAATTTCACCAATGACTTGTATTGCTGAACTAAGCAACGGGTGCTAAAAGCAGCTATTTTCATTCACTTCTTCTTTGTCCCTTGCTTCTTTGGTTTGTTAACTTTATCATTATATTTATGCATCTCTTCTAGTGGCAGCTCCCTCTATGCCTTTGCTGCCTCCCTAACTTCTTGTCCCCTATTCCTAAACTCTTTCCCCAACTTAAATTCATGAAAAAACAACATGTACCCATTTTTCACTTATCACTTGCCTCTCCTTCTCCTTATACTTCTAATACCATTTTCCCTACTGCAATGATACCACTTGTTATTCATTCATTATTATATATTTCTTTCACAACAATGTCGTCAATTCCATTAATAAATGTAGTCAATTACACTAACAAATGTAGTAAATTTCATTAACTTATCACCTAAATACCATTGTCTAATCAATTAAAAAATGTATTCATTAACATTTCGGTGACTAGAGGAGCTCAGATTTAGTTTCGCTGAGTTGGGGGGTTGCTTTTGCTTAGTGGAGGCAGTTTCTACCTTTCTCTATCTCCTCACTTTTCAAACATAATAAGGACAATTCAGTCTTTAGGCCAAAAATCAAAATTCCATATTGGTGCCTGATGCTTTATTTGTCATTTTGCTTATTTAGATGTCTTCTTTGTCTTTTTGAAATTCATATGGTATTTTGTGGTCATTTTCCCTTAAATAATTTCATGCACAGGTATCATGTGTCAAGATCCCTTCAAATTGAGCATATCTTCCTTGTTTCTTCAATCCAGCAAAGTTAAGAAATCCACTTAACATGACTAAATCAACCATTGAATGATTAACTTCAGGTTTTTAGATCAATGTTTATGCTTTATTTGAACTAGTTTGGGAGAGAAAAAAATGCATCTATTGTGTATGATGCATACTTGATAAATATTATCGAACTTATCGTGTAGTGTTAACGCTTCGATCATGAACATCTTTAGCGATGGCAGCAAATTTGACGATCTTCAAAGTTTATAGCAATGGTGATTGTCTTTTAGGTATGGTGAAGGTCTTCTTATAATGGGATTTATCACCATAATGAGAGGAGAGAGAGATAGTGAATAAGGGGGAATAAGTCGTCTTCCAATTGTGCTTTAGCAGGGACAATATAATCTTTTCATGTTTCCTCTTATTGAAATCAAGTTTTTTTGGGACTCCAGAGCAATTAGCAAGTTTGAAGAGGCCTTTTTATAGTATTTTGCCTTTCATAGGAACTCAGTGTCGTTTTTCCTAAATGTGTGATCGGTTTTGTTCAAAAAGTAATTAAAAAAAAGAGAGAAGATGGCACGAAGCCCATAAGTAAGGATAGGCATGTGATGCAAATCCATCTGAGACATAGTTGATTAGCATCTTTCGCTTTTCTTTTTACCTTTTATAAGATTCAAATTTTCAAATTTTTATAAGATCAAATTTAGATTGTCTAACCATTAAATATATTTTTACAAATTTTATCCCTAAATAATTGCATTATTTTCCATCTTTTTTGTCATTATTTCCATCTCTCTCACCCTCTTATGAATAAGAGCACATCTTAAAAAACACATTTACTATGTATTTATCACTTTTAATTAAAATTAATAGACACAGCCCAATTAATTGAATATTATTAAAAAAAAAAGAAATGCATATGTGGATGAGAAAATTTCAGATCATGATATTCCAATTCAAACACCCAACACTTCAAAATGACAAAAAATGAAGTAAAACAATTGAAATTTTGAAATTAAAAAAAAAACTACAAAAATATTCCTTTGTTTGAAAAAAAAAAAAAAAAAAGATCGGAGCCCTCACTGGATCTCACCATTGCCGGTAGTTGGCTAATCGCCTACCAGTGCTAGATTGGCAAGGTGCCTACCGGTGAAGCCTTTTTTTTTTTTTTTTGCAAGAGGATTTTTTTTTTAAGAGAGAGAAAAATGGGATTGATGGAATTTGATCATTGTTGCTAAAATTTAGGGTTACCACTAAGCCAACAAATTTTTGTTAATAGTTAATGTTAGAACTTTTTAATTGAATTTATATCTGTGTGTTAACTCCTTTCTTTTGGCTCTAGCTCATAACAACAATTTATTTGAAAATAAAAAATTTTGATTGTAAAATAACAAATCTAAAGTTGGGATTAACAACATGTTTTTTCCTAATGCATAACATGAAAATCAATTAAAAATGACGACAACTCACCTGAAAATAACAACTCCTAATTATAAAATAATAAGTCTCAAATTAGGATTAACAAGATATTTTTTCTTGATACATAACATATAAATCAATTAAAAGTGACAACATTTCATCTAGATTTTGAAATAATAAGTCTCGAATTGGGATTAATAACATGTCTTCTGATTATATTATTTATAATTTATAAAAATGGGGAAATACTTTTTAATTATACTAGTTATATTATTTATAATTTATAAAAAGTATTTTAATTTATAGCGAGTGATATAAATATATCTTCCTCAAAAGTATATATAAATTATACTTTTTGGTTAATTATGCTTTTGTTTAGTTATTTATAATTTATAATTTATAATACTTTTTAATTATAAAATATTTTAGGGTACTAAATGCACCTTAATCCTAGATAATATAATAAAATAGTATTACAAATTATAAATTATATATGACAAATATCTAATTACAAGTTACAAATAAAAGTACAATTAACCAAAAAATTATAATTTATAAACAATTTTTAATCTATATAACTCATTATACATTAGGGTTAAGGGTCAAAAATACCCATTAAAAAAAGCCCAAAAATACCAATGCTGTTAAAATGTAATAAAGTCCATTAAAATTGGTTGTGGGACCCATTTTTTTTAATAAAATTACCAAAATACCTCTAAATAAAACAAAAAAATACCCATGAATTTATACCAAAAGTTCATCAAATAACATAATTTTCAATGAAAGTACCAAAATACTCTAATCTTGAAGGGCTATTGCATTAGAGTATAATAAATTTTTATAATTAAAATGACTCGTATAAAAATGTTTCGAGTTGAATTGCTCTTCAATGATGAGTTATTTATGTCCCCAATCTTTGTACTTTTTTAAATAAATTGCTTTTTAATAAATTTTTCCTTGATCAACCAATTTTTTTAATAAAAACTAATCAATTGTTGTAATTATTATATTAACTTTTTTTTATACAATTATTATATTAACTATTATGGTTGAACATATTTTATTAGCATAACTATTACACATAAAACTTGTAACTTCTCATATTTTATATTTTAACACCATTATTACTTATCTTGAAGCGTTTTAATTACGGAAAATTGTTAAATAAAGGCAGAAAAATAAATATTTCATTTCGTTTGATATTTTCATATTTTTAATTTAATTTAAAAATTTTATAATTAAATCTTGAAAAAAAATTATGAGATATTCTAAAGTTTGATTGAAATAAAGAATTTAAATCCATTTGATAAGAAAGTGGCTTTTTTTTCATCTCCCTCTTCTTCTTCTTTTTAACTGTGGCTATTCTGGTACTTTTATTCAAGATATTGTGGGTTCCATTGTCAAAAGTGGTTTTAAATTCCCTGAAGGAATTGAACATAAACATTAAAAAAATTTCATGTTCACTGTGAAGGATAAAATAAACATAAAAGCATTTTGTTACTTTTATTTTCAAAAGATATCAATAATGTTTACTAAAAAAACTGGGAATATAAACAACCTATAATTGAAAAGTAATTCAATTCAAACTCAAATTTTTGTTACACGAGTTATTTTAATTATAAAAATCTATTATAATTAATAATATCTAACGCATTCTAATATAATAGTCCTTCAAGATTGAGATATTTTAGTATTTTTTTTATTAAAAAGTATATGGTGTTTGACGGAATAAGTTTATGAGTATTTTTTATTCTTAACTTTTTATGTTTTAAATGAGCGTATTTTGATAGTTTCATTAAAAATTATGAGTCTCAGCACGTTTTAATGAACATTATTGCATTTTAACGACGCTTGTCTTTTTGGGTTTTTTTAAAACTTTGATTGATAGATTTGAATCGAAAGAAGTTTATAGTGTTTGGTAAACTTTTGATATAATTGACCCTTAACCCTATAAATTAAAATACTTTTTATAAATTATAAATAATATAACTAGTATAATTTTTTTTTATATTTTCATAAATTATAAATACCATAACTATCATATTGAAGAAACATGATGTTAATCTCAACTTAAGACTTGTTATTCCCAAATGAAGTATGGTCATTTTAGCTGATTCACATTATTTCATGTTACGTATAAAAAAAAAAAAAACCGTGTTGTTAGTTCAACTCTAAATTTATTATTTCACAATCAGGACTTGTCATTTTCAAATGAATTGTCATTTTTAATTTATTCTCATGTTATGTATAAAGAAAAAACATATTAATCATAACTCCAAATTTATTACTACCTATGGTCCTAATTATAAGACCCAGTTGACTAATTTGAAGAGATTAAGGAAAGAAGTTAAGTTAGTTATTTGTAATAAATAGGTGTTATCTTTCCTAAAATATCTTTACTAATCAACTATATTGGCTAGAATTACAATTATTAGAAAGACTATCTTGGAAAAATATATATAAATATGAGAGACAAAGTGGATTAAGCTCTTATATTTAGAAAAATAAAAGTCAAACAGGATCTTAAATTAAAGACCGGAGGTAGTATTTTACAACATTAATGTCACGAGCTAGAACAAATATAAAGAAATTAACTTTTACATATACTGCCCTATAATGTTTATATACACACCTATATATAGCACTATAATGTTAATAAAATTTATTGGCTTAATAGTCACCCTATCATAATATCATAATTTAAGGCTTCTTTATGTGAAATTCATCCTACCTGGATTCTTGCTTTTCTGTGCACGCCTAATTTCAGAAATCACAAATTCTGTTGCAAGTTGGTAACACAGCTTAGAGATTTCTACCAACCATCGTAGTGATTTTCACACAACTCCAGGCTAAATAAAGCATATAAATGATATCTTTTTGGCCATGTGATATCTCTACAAAAGACACATGTGAGATGATTACCTTAATGCGTCTATTAATGTTGGCAAAAAGAAAAATGTATATATTACTGAAACCAACCGAAGGAGTAGGCCTTCATAACATCAACTAAATCCAAGCTCGTTCTTCTCCAAAAATAGCATTAAGGATGAATTTAAAAATCACATGAACACAATAGTGAGACCATATTTACAATGACAAGCATACATTCTTAAGAAAAGCAACAGTAGTACAGCGGAAGGTTCAAAACATATTTAGGGTATGAGCACAATAGAACCTGATGTCTTCCTGCTCTCCAGGTCTGCATGTGCTCTGGCTGCCTCCGACAATGAGTATGTGTGGTTGACTCTCACCTTCAAGACGCCTGAAGCCACGCTAGCAAATACTTCTCCAGCTGCCTCTAATAGTTCATCCCGAGTCACAACATATTGAAATAGGGTGGGCCGGGTCAAGAAGAGCGACTTTGTAGCCAGTGCAGATAAGGGGACTGGGTCAGGTGTGCCTGAGGACTGACCAAAGCTTACCATATACCCTCTCAGCTTTAAGCATGCCAATGATCCCTTCACAAAAATCATAACATCCCATTTAATCACAAAAGCCAATGAAGATGATGGATGTAAACGGCCTGAAGTTGAAGCGCCTATTTTCGTTGTTTTATGTTTATAATACATTTTCTTTTAAATAAAAGCATAGATTCTTAAAATCCAAATTCTGCATCCATATAGAATAGAGAGAAAAAAGAAAACCCAATTTTGCACCACAAATGAAGCATAGATACTGAGACATATACAACACATGGCACAACAATAACTCTGCAACAGACCCTATATCATGTTTCGATGTGATTTAAATTATTATTTTATAAGAATACAATAGAACTCCAGATTTTAATTATCAATGTATCATAGGTATTACCTAAAAGGTATGTATCTTCCATCGTGATAACATCGGACCTTGAAAACAAGGCCAAGAGAGGAGGAATAAGGGCAAAAAGAGGAATGCAGTGAGGGAAACTAATGCATTCATTTTTTATTTTTTTATTTATTTTTTTTGGGGGGGTGGGTGGTTTTGTTAACACCTTCCTACCCAAGTAGTAAGATGAGTATCGACAAGCAACTTTTGCCTTGGTTTGTGATGGGTACCTAAGTGGGATAAGGAACCCTTCCCCAATATCTAGCTGTTGAGGTGGGAGAACCAACCCACTTAAATATCCCATTAAGCATCCCATTCTTTTCAATGTGATTGGCCCCCCATGTAAAGCCAACGGTGGCACTTCACTCGACATCTTACTGGTCAGAACCCTCCATGAGTAACCCTCTCCGAAACCACAAACAACCTAGCTCTAATACCAATTGATGGGTACCTAAATGGGATGGGAAACCTTATCCCAAAAGCTAGCTGTTGAGGTGGAAGAACCAACCCACTTAAACACTCCATTGAGCATCTCATTCTACTCAATGTGAGACCTAGTATTTCATACTACCAAGTCCCCATCAATCTACTAAAGCATTGGGAAAAGCAGGTGAGTATATCATTAATGGTGCAAAAGTGAATGTGAAAGGAGGGCTGGAGCAGGCACTGGGGTTAGTGAATGAGTATTGGAGATCACACGAGATGAGGAAGGAAGAAGAGTAAGGAGAAGGATGTCAGAAGGAACTTGGTGCGCAATTTACCATAAGTTGGAGATTCCAAGGTGAAAATAGATGAAGCCTACTACTATAGAAGTTTGGAAGAAGTATAGGCTTGATAGCCAGAGATGATAAGGGTTTGTTTTTGAGTGGCTTTAGGTGGAATGTGGTATCTATCTTTTCCTTCATTACTGAATGGCCGACTGTCTGAAATGGCCAGATGGCAGAAGGATTGTGATTGTGAAGGAGTACCAAGTATAAGTCATATGCAGTGAGTTTGTGGAATTGAATTAATCTGATTTTATGTTATTAATATTTATTTTAGTGGTTAGTTAAGTGCAACACATGTTTAGGAGCAAGCGGAGTCTTTTATGATTATCTACTGAGTCAAGTGTTTTATTTTAAAAATGTTTATTAAATATGCTCAGGTCTGTTATTTTCTGAAGTCGTGCTATTGGGTCTAAATTCGAGGAGTCAAATAAGGATGCACTAGGTTGTTACTGTGGGAAAGTGGGCTGGCTATTAGCGGCCCATGAACCAGTATTTTACCCTAAATCTCCTAGATCATTTAATCATAAATGCTGTATTCCAGGATCATTTAATCATAAATGCTGTAACGGTCAGATTGAGATAAAATCTGATCATATCTGATTATTATCCTATCCCATGATTCTAGGAGCTATTTAGGGAAACCAAATCAGATCTATAATAATTAGGAATATTCTCCCCCATCCTATAAATCATGTAAAATGCTATTCAGTAAAATATATTGTGAATCATTCAGAAACACTAATATGGTATCAGAGCACTGATCTGAAAATATTCTCAATGGCGTTCAAAGCTGCTCTTCTACAGCCACGCGCCTTCACTGCTGAGGGCAGCAACTCCAATCCCTCACAGCAAGGGACGACAACCCTAGTCCCTCAGTCTGATGCGTTCTCCCAATTCCCGGTTACCCATCGCCTAAATGGGCATAATTACCTACAATGGTCCAGATACGTGTTGATGTTTGTTCGGGGACGGAATAAGGAGACCTATCTTACTAAAGCTCCACCAGCGTCCACGGACTCCCAGTTTGCAACATGGTGTGCGGAAAACAACCTAGTAATGGCATGGCTTATTAACTCCATGACCGCTGATATAGGAGAAAACTACCTTCTTGCCACCACAGCCAAAGAAATCTGGGATTCTGCTAAAGCTACCTATTCTGTCACTGAAAACACAGCAGCTTTGTTTCAGGTTAAGCGACAACTCCATGACCTAACCAAAGGTGATCAAACTATTACCCAATATTATACTGCTCTAATGAAACTTTGGCAGCAAATAGACCTCTATGAGATCCATGAATGGCCCAGCACTGCAGCAGCCATGTATTACAAAAAACTAGTGGATCAAGAACGCTGCTATAAGTTTCTTCTTGGTCTTGATGATTCCTATGAGGATGTGCAAGCAAGAATCATGAGTCTCAAGCCACTTCCATCACTACTTGAAGCATTCAACACTGTTAAATTTGAGGAAAGCCGAAAGGTATTAATCACTGCCTCTAATATTTCTTCTACTTCAACTAACTCCTCTATTCTCGCTGTCAGTGGCCCACAAAGTGATCCCACAGCAAAAAGGGGTAATAAGTGGTGTGACCACTGTCACAAGAGTGGTCACACTCGAGAAGTGTGCTGGAAGCTGCATGGCAAGCCTCCAAACAACAAACCTAGGGGCAAACCTGGCAGCAAGGGAATGCTAGTAGGCGTTAACTCTAATGAAACCATTAGTCATGATGAGTTGCTGTTACTACGCAAATTTTTGGATAAGCACCTGCCCTCTACTCCTGACAGTGAGAACACTACCCCTTCTGTCACTCTAGCCCATGCAGGTACTGCTCTCACTCATGTTTTTCATAGCCTGACTACATCTAAAAATCTATGGATTATAGATTCTGGCGCAACCCATCACATTACTGGATTTAAGGAATTATTTTCTGACTTTAGTAATTTTTCCATACACAAAACTGTGGAAGTTGCAAATGGGCAATTTGCTCAAGTCAGGGGCTCGGGAACTATGATCATTACTCCTAATATAACTCTGCATAATGTCTTATATGTTCCTGAGATTGAATGCAGCTTGCTCTCAGTACAACAGGTGGCTGAAAAACTTCACTGTCTTGTTACTTTTGATAACACTAGCTGTGTTTTTCAGGACTTGGCATTAGGGAAGAAGATTGGCGCTGCTAAAGTATGGAATGGCCTTTACTATATACAAGGGTCCTCCCTACAAAAATCTATTTGTCACTCTGTCTTATCCCCTATGCCCATTGATGAAATAATGTCGTGGCATTCTAGATTAGGCCACCTTAGTCTACGCTATATGCAAGTTTTATTTCCAAATATTAATAATACTGCTATTGCTGAATTTCATTGTGACACTTGCTATTTTGCCAAACAAGTTCGAAATACTTATTCTTCTCACCCATATAATCCTTCTCATCCCTTTTACCTTATACATAGTGATGTTTGGGGGCCATCTAAATCTGAAACTAATTCCAAAGCTCGTTGGTTTGTAACCTTTATTGATGACCACACAAGATTAACTTGGGTTTTTCTAATGAAAGATAAATCTGAGGTTTTTTCGCTCTTTCAAAATTTCTATACCTTTATTAAAAATCAATTCCAAACCTCTATCCAGATTTTGCGAACTGATAATGGCAAAGAGTATTTAAATTCCTCTTTTACAAATTTTTTAGCCACTAATGGTATCCATCATCAAACCTCTTGCACCTACAATCCACAGCAAAATGGCATCTCTGAAACAAAAAATAGGCACCTACTTGAAGTAGCTAGAGCCCTCATGTTTGAAACAAATGTTCCTTCAAGATTTTGGGGAGATGCTATACTTACTGCTACACATTTAATAAATCGCATGCCCTCCAAAGTCCTAAAATTCAAAACTCCTCTCCAGACACTTCTTGAGCATTTTCCCAACTCTGCCCTCTTTACCTCCTTACCTAAAAAGGTATTTGGTTGCACTGCTTTTGTTTACAATGAACATGGGGGGAAACTGGATCCTAGAGCTATAAAATGCATTTTTCTTGGCTACTCTTCAAACCAAAAGGGATATAAATGCTACTCTCCCACCACTAACCGAATCTATATTACTATGAATGTGAGATTTGTTGAAACACAGCCATATTATCACAAATCACCTATTCAGGGGGAGAATCAGGGAAGTAATTGGATAATTTGTGATCACTCTAACAAGCAAACAGAACCTTTAACCTACACAAACCCTTCCATGCCTCTAGATATACATATTACCCCACCATCTATACCTGCCACATCTCCAGAACCTCAACACAGCCTCCAAAATAGCCCAGAAAGGACTGACCAAACCCCAACCAGACCTGAAAACTACCCAAACAGGCCTGTACCTCAAAACAGAAACTTCTTTGAACCCCTAAACTCTATTTCTGATCAAGATATGACTGAAAACTCGATAGAATCACCTACTCACAGCGAAGAACAGCAAAACACTGAACAAAGGCCCACAACTAATCCAACACAGAATCATGATTCTGCACCTCAACCTAGTCCTGAAGATCTCCATTGGCCCATTGCTTTAAGAAAAGGTAAAAGGAGCTGTACTCAGCATCCTATCAGTAAGTATGTGTCTTATGCTAAGCTCTCTCCTCATCTAAAGACTTTTGTAGCTAACGTAGAAAATGTGAAAATTCCTAAGAATTTCAATGAGGCTATTTCAGATCCAAATTGGAAGCGAGCCATCGAAGAGGAATTAAGAGCTCTACATAAGAATAGAACCTGGAAAATTACAAATCTGCCTAAAGGTAAGACAATGGTAAGTAGTAAATGGGTATTCACAGTAAAATATAATCCAGATGGGAGTATAAATAAATATAAGGCTCGGTTAGTTGCTAGAGGGTTTACTCAAACCTATGGCATAGATTATCAAGAAACCTTTGCTCCTGTAGCAAAACTCAACACTGTGAATGTACTATTGTCTATTGCTGCAAACTTAGACTGGTCTTTACATCAACTTGATATTAAAAATGCCTTCCTAAATGGAGATCTAGAAGAAGAAGTTTATATGGAAATCCCTTTGGGGATGAGAAATTCAAAAAACTGTGGGAAAGTTTGCAGGTTATACAAATCTTTGTATGGACTAAAACAGTCCCCCAGAGCTTGGTTTGAGAAATTCTCCCAAGCAATTAAGGGACAAGGCTACAAACAATGTCAAGCTGATGATACACTATTTATTAAGCACTATGATGACAAACTAACAGCTCTCATTGTATATGTTGATGATATAGTATTGACAGGTAATGATGAAAAAGAAATTGCAAGGCTGAAGGAAAATTTAGCAACAAAGTTCGAAATAAAAGACCTGGGCCCACTACGATATTTCCTTGGGATGAAAGTGGCACGAACAAAAAGGGGGATAAGTGTATCCCAACGAAAATACACACTGGACCTCCTAAAGGAAACAGGGATGCTAGGATCTCGGCCAGCCAACACCCCAATGGAACTAAACCAAAAGCTGACAATAAAACCCGATGGAGAAGCAGTAAACAAAGAAAGGTATCAAAGGCTAGTGGGGAAGCTCATCTACCTATCCCACACTAGGCCTGATATTTGTTATCCTGTTAGTGTAGTAAGCCAATTCTCAAGCAGTCCCCAAAAGGAACATATGGTAGCAGTTTACAGAATCTTAAGATATCTGAAAAAGACTCCAGGACAAGGACTATTCTTTGCAAAAGGTGACTCTAGAGAAGTGGAACTCTTCACAGATGCTGACTGGGCAGGCTCTAAAAGGGATAGACGGTCCACCACTGGTTATTGCTCCTACGTATGGGGAAACTTAGTAACTTGGAGAAGCAAGAAGCAACCGGTAGTTTCAAGAAGCTCAGCAGAATCAGAATATAGGGCTTTAGCTCTAGGTATTTGTGAGGGGATATGGCTTGTAAGGCTTCTTAAGGAGTTAAAGATGGAAGGCAAGGTACCAACAAAGGTGTGGTGTGATAATCTCTCAGCAATAAAAATTGCCAACAATCCTGTACATCATGATCGCACAAAGCACGTGGAAATAGATCGTCACTTCATCAAAGAAAAGATTGACAATAAAGTGATTGACCTAGCCTACATACCCTCAAGATATCAGATTGCAGACGTGATGACAAAGTCCTTAACTCAAGAAAAATTTGAAGGTTTCAAAAACAAGCTAGGAATGATCAACATCTATTCACCAGCTTGAGGGGAGTGTGGGAAAGTGGGCTGGCTATTAGCGGCCCATGAACCAGTATTTTACCCTAAATCTCCTAGATCATTTAATCATAAATGCTGTATTCCAGGATCATTTAATCATAAATGCTGTAACGGTCAGATTGAGATAAAATCTGATCATATCTGATTATTATCCTATCCCATGATTCTAGGAGCTATTTAGGGAAACCAAATCAGATCTATAATAATTAGGAATATTCTCCCCCATCCTATAAATCATGTAAAATGCTATTCAGTAAAATATATTGTGAATCATTCAGAAACACTAATAGTTACAATGATCCCAACATCCAGTCTAATATTGTTCGAGTCAGCGTCCACAATCTTAGGGGTTATCTAGATTTTATAAGCTTATTCCAAATGTATTCTAGCCCTTTAAATAGGCGGGTCATCTGTTGAGAAATAAACAAATTACTTAATAATTGTACCCAAAAAAATCATTTAATAATTGGAGACTTTCCTATTATTGGCTATTGAGATTAGTAGAGTGAGATTCTTGCTTTGCTTACTCTTAGTAGAAAAATTTATCTTTGGCTATACGTGAGTTGTGAGTGAGATATTTACCTCAACTTCATAGTAGATTATTTTCTGCCTTTAATTTTTCCATCACTCCGGTTCTTATAAGATTGAGATCGATTGTGAAAGAATTATTCACCAGATTGTGCAGCAAATATGCTGAAGGGTGTGAATGGCAGTAAATGACATTTTGCAGGAATGAGACCAGGCAGAGATTTCTCTCCATCCTAGGTGTCCCCCGAGGGTAATAAAGCTGCAGACTGGATTGCCGCTCAAGCAAGGGGGGCACAGACAGAACCACTAACGCTTTTGCTTTCTTTGTCGCTACAGGACCTCGCTGAAGCAAGTGCTGCTAATAGATGAAGTTGCTGACAAGGCAGGAGTTGGAGCTGAAGACTATGATTTGTTTTAGTTTGATTTCTTCTTTATAAGTTGCATGATAGGCTTGTTTTGCCTTTCGTGTTTCTCTTACAGTTTGTACTAATAGACTCCCCCCCGGGGGGGTTTATGAAACCTATTAGTGAGTAATTGGCTTGTTTCGGTTCAACAAAATTAGAAAAAACAAAAAAATTTCATTGACAAGAAGAGGAAAAAAAAAATAGTAGGCAAATATCAAATAATAAAATTTCATTCGAATTGAAAGTAGAATAACAGTTGGGGTATTACCTCAAATGTGTCCTTCCCTACAGAATCATAGACCACATCAACTCCATTGCCAGAAGTAACTTCATTGACACAAGCGACAAAGTCCCCTTCTGTATAAATAATAACATGATGACATCCATCCTCCTTGGCTTGAGCTGCCTTCTCCTTGTTTGATACAAGCCCTATAACAGTTGCACCAAGAGCATTTGCCCATTGACACAATAGAGACCCAACTCCACCAGCTGCAGCATGGACAAGAACTGTGTGACCAGGTTCAACCTGTTAAAATTTTTTCAATCAATGTGTGTCATATCATCATTAAAGCTGGGGCAAAATTATGAATAAATACAAGGCCTTTGCAAAAGCTTGCATTTCCAATAACAAGATATTAGGGGCAAAATGGAAGTATCAAAAATATGTAGTTGTAGCAACAATCTTATCAGGTGATTTAGTTCATTTCATAACGATACATGAAGGAATCATTGACAGGAGCTTATGCATCCTGTTGGGGTTTATTAATGATACGGTCTTTGAAGATCTACTTCTCCTCAATCATCTTTAAAAAATAAAGCCTCCCACTCTAGTCATAAATGGTAGTGCTGTAACACACGCATAGTTCCACTGATGGAAAGGAAAAAAAGGATTATGGTTAAGTTGATATGCTAATTACACAATTGACTAGTTTTTTGGTTTGCTATTTTTGTGGATGTCAATTCAAGGATAAACCAAACAAGGAGAACTTAAGCTCTGAATAGAATTTGAAAATTACATTATGATGACCTGGGGTAAAAGGTTGTTCTTTAAGAAAGGGACCATATGATAGGAACAAGTTTACTCAATGTACACTGAGAGCATGTATGTAATTGAACTATTGAAAGGTATTCTACCCGTGTTAGGGAACCTAGCTACATCGAGGGGCAAGAAGCAACTTGCTGAAGCTGAATCCGATACTTGGCAGATGTGATTGATGAAGCTTCTCAGCTAGCTCAAAATCAAAGTTGTTTTGCCTATGATGGATTTGCTTTCTGGGCCAAGTTTTACCTAATGGATTATTGCAATAACTTGCAGTGCCAAAAATCTATCCATTATGGAAGGACTAAACATAGATTGAAAAACATTTTATTAAAGAGGAGATGGAATTAAGTATATCAGAACTGAGTCACATTCCAACCAATCCTCAAGTGGCAGATGTGCAAAGAAAGAATAACACTTCAGTCGAAATAGAGTTGAGCTCCAGCAAACACAATTAACATATACTCTCTACTCCTTAACTTGAAGGGAAGTGCATGCTATGTTTTTCTAGTAACACCAATGGTCCTCTGTTAATCTGTTTAGATTATTCAGACCAATCTTTTTGTTGAATGACGTTATGGGCCTGGCCCATGACGTATGTCCATTGCTCATGTATTAGGATCCCAACATCGTTGTCATTTGATTGTTTGATTTTAGCATTAATCCATAGGATACAAAGGGATATAATCAGATCAGAATCTGATTTTATTTGATTCCTGTAACCCTATTTTTCCTATACATGAAACCTGCTTATGAAGCTAATAAAGTATGAAAAAGCATAGCAATATTTTTCCTTTGCAAAATTACTTTTTTCCCTGCTCAGTTAACTTTCAAATATTAGTATATCTCAAGATTTGTAATCCATATATGAGAGGAGTTAGATTGGCTAACGGTTCTTCCCAACATCTCTTTATCTGAGATGGCTCTTTGTTTCTGTGAACAGCACATTGAAAAAGGGGAGAAATTGTCCCTTTTTTCTTTTTCCCCATACTTATCTAAACTACCTGATGCCCCAAAAAAAATAATAATAAATAAAAAAATAACAAAGCTAGTGTAGGACCAAAAGGGTTTTAAATCTAGGTGATTATATCTCGTATGTAACTTATTGTTGACTAGCACAAAAGAAAAGGATGCAAAATGAGAGGTCCTTGCTTAAGCTAAAATGTCATTAGATAATATATAAGCCTACCTTGAAACAACGTCGAACTAGAAAATGAGCAGTCATGCCCTTTAGTAAGATAGCTGCCCCAATAACTGGATCAATAGAAGCAGGCACAGGGACTACTTTATATGCAGGAAGAAGCTGCTCTTCAGCATATGAGCCCATTGGTTGACCGGCATAAGCTACAACATCTCCAACCTTCCTACCAGTTAGCCCAGGACCCACAGCTGTCACAACCCCCACGGCCTCCATACCTGTCACATTAAAAAGTGGAAGAAATGCAATGCATTATATCTCAGTTTAGTCCTAAACAGGAAGTTAAGGACCCCATCATCAACAGCTATTAAGAATGTCTACTTCTCAGCTTAGAGGATATTCATTCATGTTGTTCTTTAAAAATAAAAAGAAACACAATAATAAGGAGGGAGGAGGGGTTGGGACACCAAATAGATAAGGCAGACGCACCAATAGATTATTATATTTTTAAGCCATGCTAGTAAAATATCTCGAAACGGCAATAACAAAGAAATTGAGAACAAATGTTAATATATTGTTTTTCATCAGCAAGAAGCAAAACGCATATATGGATTTCTTTTTATCTTCAAAAGGCAATGATTGGATGTATTAGCAGTCAGCAATCAGTATGAACTTCATAAGATTTTCAAAGTGGAAATGATGGTGAGGGATGGTTTAATGCGCATAAGCATCAGTTGCTCCAGATGCATTTCAACTAGATATTAGCTTCATAATCCCTCACTTCCTTTTCTGGTTCCCCCTCAACAGGGAATTTCTTTCACTTTACAGGATAGATCCTTACTTAAAGATTGAGATAGAAAAGAAGGGCAGTTATAAACAAGAGAGTAAGGAGAAGCTGGATGGAACGAAGGTTTGACGGAATTAAGGCAATTGCATTCTTTGTTGGCCGTGTGATTATTTATTAGCCCCTTACTTTCTATCTTATTCTCTCACTCTCTCTCTCTCAAGGTTTTGAAGTCAAGTCAAGGATCGTAGAACCACTTGCTGTTGGAAGAATGATAGATATTGTGGAGAATTTAACCCCAAGCTTGAAATTAAAAAAAATAAGAGAGTTAAATTCCAATATCAGATCAGAAATGGGTTTTTCTCAAATCTCTAGCCTTGCAAAGCAAAGTCATATCTAAGATAGGCTATGGCTCGCTCAGTCACTCTCTTCCTTGCAAGTTGCCAAAGAATCTGGTAAAGTGGGCAAGAGCATTTCTTCTTATATATAGTACAGGCGGCTTGAATTTGCCAATAAAGATTTTTGCTAAAAGAGAGAATATGATCGCTGCTTCCATCCCGCTCTTTTGTCCAATATATATTTCTTTTGAATTTTTTTAATGATTAAATGCTTCTTCAACCCAGTTTCCACCACTGTTGAATCACAAATTAGCTCCCTAAAAGTCAAAGATTAAGACCAGTCATCTTGCATACTTTCTCAAACATAAATATATATACTAACAGACATCAGCAAGCATAAGCATAAAAAAGATCCTGAAAACAACACTACGTAGGCCTTTTAACAAATATAATATAGAACTCCACAAGTTAACAATCCCCTATAATCTTGTTTACTTCAATAACAGTAAGTGAATGTTCATCCTTAAACACCTCAAAAAAGTAATCAATGAAAGTAGACAGTGTCAGTGTCACCGTCCTGCTATGATCAACATGGAATTTTATGACATTTTATTGTCTTTAATGGGGTGAACTCCATTAATCTTAGATAATTATAAGCATGTGTTATTACACCTTTAACTGCGATTTTTGCAGATCAAAAGTTGGGAAATAGGCTAAATTCTGGAAATGATCAAAAAGGACGGGATTCTGAGTGGGCACAAAGGGACCAGCTGGAATTAATGATGCAAAAGACCCCAGAGCATGAAACACAGCAGTGAAAGGAACATTGAAAACTCGGAGCAGAACCTCAAGGCATGATCTGAAAATTGGTTGAGTAATTCGTTGAATAGCATCGGAGAAACTACCATTTTGGGATACTTTATCATTCTCTAACCACATTGAGACCATCACTGATTCATTCACTCACTAGGAATTGCACACTCACAGCCACTGGACCTGCATTCTCTCCAACACACTTCCTTACTTCACCGATTCATCCCTTTTTTCTCTGTCTGCAATGGAGGTCCGCAATGGAGGTCCTGAAGATTCATCTTGGTAGAGCTTCCTTAGTCTCCATGAGCAGCTAAATCTCCATGTTCCTAAGAGGTATGACCAAGCCGGAACCATGATAGGATACCTAACAGATTTAGGTTGACCTATTCAAGAAAGAGTAAACGTGGCAGGACTGAATCAGATATGGAATAGCTGTTTTCATGTTTTTTAATATTTTTATTATTATTTTCTGTTATGCAAAGTTTCTGTTGGAAGCGGGCCTAAGTCTCAAGCCCACTTAACCCTAATTTACTCTCCTACCTTAGTGCAGTAGCCACAAGACTTCACTCTAATATTCTTTTAATTAGTTTTTTATTGTTGCATTATCTTAGGGATATCAGATTATTATTTTCAGTTTTATCTCTTATTATTTTATTTAGATAGATACCATATGATATGGGAAACTCTCTCCCTCTCCTATATGCATCGGTTTCTTGAATGAAATAAAGCGAACAGCGCTGCGTTTTCACATGGTATCAGAGCGGCGCCCTCCATGTTGTTCAAGTCAGCGCTAATCAGCCAAACCAGAACCTTCACTACTGTCGGGGACGAAAACCAGTCACCACCGGAGATAGAAGAGGGTTCAAGAAGGATGGCCGACTCTAGGAAGGGTGTGAACCAGACCATTACAGCTGGTTCTGTGTCTGACTCCTCTTCTCAAATCATGATTTCCCATAAATTGAATGGGAACAATTTACTTCAATGGTCAAGAAATGTCCTTATGTTCGTACGCGATAAGGACAAGGAGAGATATCTCACCTGGAATCCTAAACCTCCCGCCGCCGATAGCTTGCAGTATTTAGCTTGGTGTGCAAAAGACAGTAATGACCTGGCTGGTTCACTCAATGACTACAGAAATCAGTGAGAACTACCTACTTGCTACTTCTGCTAGAGAAATTTGGGAATCAGCAAAACGTGCATACTCTGTCCGAGAAAATACAGCAGCCATCTGTCAGGTCAAGCGACAATTACGACACCTGACTCAAGGAGAGAAATCTGTGACACAGTACTTCAATGCTCTTATGCGCTCATGGCAGCAAATAGGTTTGTACGAGGTTCACCAATGGACGTGTCAAAAGGATGAGGTATATTGTAAACAATATATTGAATGTGAACGCTGTCATGTTTTTCTACTTAGGTTGTCAGATGTGTATGAAGATGTTCGTGGGAGAATTATGGGGATTAAACTTTTCCCATCTCTAGATGACGCCTTCAACATGATTAAATATGAGGAAAGGCGCAAGGCACTAATTCAGGGTCCTTCAAATGTTGCTCCTCTACCAACGATTGAAACCTCAGCTATGGTAACTCGTAGCAATTCTAGGGTTGAGCATGTAACCCGAAACCCGGCCACCCACTTGCAACCCGGCGAAATTGGGCCTGTTTGGTCCCGCCCAAAAAAGAAAACAAACGGGCGGGCTTACAAATTAAATGGGCGGGCTATGGGCACAAGCACGGGCTACCTGTACCCGCCCATTTAATTTTTTTTTTTTAAATTGAAGAAAATGACACATTGATAACCCCAAGCCCAGTCCTGCAGTCCAATAATTGAAAGCCCAGTCCGAGTGAGTGTCCGTGTACCGTGTCTGTCTCTGCGGCTCCGCCTCTGGTCTAAAAGACTGAAACTCTGAAATCTGAATGTTTGTGGTCTGAACCGCTTCACGCCTTCACTCTCTCGAATCTCGATCTCTCGGTCTCCGATCTCTCACTCTCTCCTCTCTAATCTCGTCTTCGTCGGTCTCCCAGCTCTCGCACTCCCAGACTCCCGCTAAGCTGAGCCTAAGTAAATCACTGAATCCTTAATCCTAATCGGCTGATCCCCTCGAGTCGACCTCGAATCCTCGCCCTGAACCTGATCTCTAATATAAATCTCGACTTTCCTCGAGTCGGTCACCATTGGCACTCACCGTCACTCGGTCTCTGTCTCCTCTGATCCGGTGATCCCCTCGAGTCCTCACCAGTCGACTCCTCCTCGCCTCGGTCAGACGGTCACTCACTCGCTCAGTGTCTGTCTCCAACTCCAGACTCCTGTCGACCTCGAGTCCTCGCCTACTCGGTGACTCTCACTTGGTGTCTCTGTCTCCAATTCCATGTCCTGAAGTCATAGACCCAACTCCCAAGTCCCAACTGAATCTACTCGGTCTCCATTCTCCACTGCACAGCCTCGCCTCTCCCTCACCCACTTGCTCTGCTGCTAATCTTTCAATCTCTCTCGCCGATTCCAGGCTCCCAACTGGCCAACTCGACAGCTCGATCTCTCTGAGTAGTCTCTATCTCTCACGAAGGATCACCGTCACCAGTCTCTGCCTCCCAAGTCCCAACTCGATCGCAGTCACACAGCCTCTCACTCGGTAATTGAAGAAATAATACTTAGTAGTTACTAGTTAGATTTGTTGTCTCTCCCAGCCTCCCAACTCGACTAGGCTAGTGGATTTTTTGGCTGTCTGCTGTTATTATATGCTATATGTATGAGTGCATTTGTTGCCAATAGATTTAAGTATTTAACTACAATGATTAGCTAATAATCTTGTCATGCAGCTCGGTGGAGGCACTTTGGTGCCAAGTAGGTGGATCATATTTTTTTCTCAGTAAAGATATTGTTTCATTTGGGGTCTTTTAGCTCAGTTTAACCACGTATCATTCTATAGGTATACTGACATGCATGCGGACTACTCTGGCAAAGGATTTGATCAGCTTTTAGATGTTATTAACAAGATAAAGCATAATCCTGATGTTATATATAACTATTAGTCTGTTATTGAAACAATTTGTGTGCACACCGCATTTGCAATATATAATTGATATTGCAATTTTCTTTTTGGTCTCTGTGTGTGCATTTTGACAAACATCGGTCTTCTTGCAATTTTGTTTGTTGATGATTTTGTGTTCTATATTCATTTCATAATGAGTGAGTTTGATTACGTTTAAGTGAAAAACTGAAAATTGGTTTGGTTTTGGAAAAATTGGGAAAGTATTATTATTTTTATTTCTCCTATTATTATTGTTGTTAAATTTGATTTGGATTGAGAAGAAAATTGAAGAATGGCACAAAGTCAGCAAGACAATATCAAAGCTAAGACTGTTGTAGAGGAAAGTGTGGAAGGTCCAACTGAAAACCCAAGTACTGTTGTTCAACATGCTAAAAATAATAATGAGAGACAAGATGCTGAAGAAGTAGCACCACCAACGAAAAGGAAAAGGCAGCTAACATCTGATATTTGGAATCATTTTACAAGATTGCCATTAACCCAAACCAAAGGGAAACATAGGGCGAAGTGTAATTATTGTGGCATAGATTATGCAAGTCATCCAACTAAAACTGAGACAAAACAATTGTGGCGGCATTTTGAAAAGTGTCCCAAGAACCCAAACAAAGCAAGCAAGTCACAAACCATGTTGACTGCTATGTCTTCTCAATCATCTCAATCGTATCGCTTGTTCAACCAAGAAAGATGTAGAAAGGCTCTTGTAAGGTTCATCATAAAGGATGAATTGCCTTTTCGAGTTTTGGAAGGGGAGGGTCTAAAAGAACTTTTGCAAGAGTTTGAACCTAGGTTTCAGATGCCTTCACGATGGCTAGGGATTGCTACCAGTTGTATTTGGAGGAATAAAACGTTTGAAAAGATATTTCAAGCGATCTAAATGCCGTGTGTCCCTTACCACTGATTGTTGGACTTCAATACAAAACTCCAACTATATGTGTTTGACTGCACATTGGATTGATGAGAATTGGATTTTACAAAAAAGGATTTTAAATTTCTGTCATTGAAAATCACAAAGGGGATACAATTGGCAAACAAATTGAGGATTGTTTATTCAACTGGGGCCTTGAAAAAGTCTTCACAATTACAGTTGACAATGCTTCTTCTAATGACACTGCAATTGCCTATCTGAAGAAACGGTTGAAGAGTTGGAATGGTCTAATATGTGATGGAGAGTTTTTGCAAATGCGGTGTGCAGCTCATATTTTGAATTTGATTGTTGGTGAAGGTCTAAAGGAAATGAATAAGTCTATTGTACTTATTCGGCATGCATTTAAATTTGTTAGATCTTCTCCAGCTAGGCTACAGAGGTTCAAGGAGCTTGTTGAAAAGGAAAAAATTGATTCGAAGAGTTTGCTGACTTTGGATTGCCCCACGAGGTATTATTTGCACTATAATTGTATTATTTTCATATTATGTCAATTTTCACTTGATAATTCTTAATTGTTTATTTCTTATTTGTCATGTGATTAGGTGGAATTCAACTTATCTGATGTTGGAAAATGCTGTCAAGTTCATCAAAGTCTTTGATAGGATGGAAGAAGAAGATCAAGATTACAAGGATTACTTTAAGAAAAAGGTTAAACTGTTTTCAAACCAACAGGGTGTTGTCTTAAGTTATGATGATGACGACGATGATGCTGATGTCATTGACACAACATTAGTAAGGGCCACAGCTAAACCACCTACTGCATATGATTGGAGTGTGGCTAAAGAGTTTCTTATGTTTTTGAGGTTGTTCTACACTAAGACCCTCAAATTTTCTGGATCAAATTTTGTAACAACAAGCACATGCTTTCAACATATAGTTGCAATTCAGACTCACCATCGAAGTGCAGCTAATGAGTACTCTCTCATAAGTGACATGGCAAGGAGAATGCAGACAAAGTATGATAAGTACTGGGGAAAAGCAGAAAAAATGAATCCGTTGTTGATCATAGCAATGATCCTTGATCCTAGATTCAAGATGACATATATCAAGATTGCTTTTACAGGCATTTTTCCTGAACCTACAAAACGAGAAGCCATGTTGAAAAAGACTATGGATGTCTTGTATCGATTGTATGATCACTATTTTACTGGTGTTACTGAGCTTGATCATGGTGAAGCATCTAAATCTCAATCAACAGCGGATCAACAGCAAGTACATGATAGTGTTGGAACTGGGGATGATGACATTGACATGTTATTTCATGATGATACTGATTCTACATTTCAAAAGTTCCTGGCCACTGCAGACACCATCATTAATGCAGAGAAAATTTCTGAAGTAGATGAATACCTTCAAGCAGATTTAGGTGGTTTTCGTGATCCAAAATTTGATGTCTTGACATGGTGGAAAGTGAATGCTTCCAAGTATAAAGTTTTGAGTGTAATGGCACGTGACTTGTTGGCTGCACCAATCTCTACAGTATCTTCTGAATCAGTTTTTAGTACTGAGAGTCAAGTACTGGATAATTTCAGGAGCTCTTCATCTGCAAAGATGGTTGAGGCACTCATATGTGCTCAAAATTGGCTATGTAGTAGTACTCCAAGACTCAATGACCTTGAACTAGATAATTTTATTGAGAGTGCAAATGTCATTACTGGTATTTTAACCTTCAATAATATTTTCAATTTATATTGTTTTATCTTGTTATTAAATATTAATGAATTGATTTTTTTTTAATTTGTTTTGTAGAGCAAGAGTCATTGGTTCCAAGTACAGCCACTTCCTCAAGTAACTCTGAAGGAGAAGCTCATGATTATGGCGGTGATGATGATGATGAGTGATTGATGATGATTTGATGATGATTGATGAGTGATTAATCCTTTACAATTTTATATTTGTGGTTGTCCTCTTTTGAAGATTGAACCCTTAAGCATTAGAAATTTGTGATGGTTTCTGATTGTATGGACTATGGAGTTTAGATTTTGATTAATGGTATTATGATTTTCATCTATTTTGAATTCGAACAGCCCCTGATTGTTAAACGGGTTCCCCATAACCCATTTAAGCCCGCCCACTTAACCCAGCCCATTTAGGGACGGGCTTAAACAGGTTATGTACGGGTACAGCCCACCCCGTACCCGTTAATGCATAAACGGGCGGGCTGCGGGTTTGGGGCAGGGCTGCCCAAACCGCCCGTTGCTCTGGCCTAAGCAATTCAGAGGGCTACCAAGAAGGGAAAAAAAGGTGTGATCATTGTAACAAAAATGGTCATACACGTGATTTCTACTGGAAACTTCATGGTAAGCCTACAAACATGAAGCAACGACCAAAGGGAGATAGAGACAGCAAGGGTATGATGACTAGCAGTGCTACAGACAGTGACATGCTAAACCCTGATGAACTCACTATTCTGCGCAAAATTCTTGATAAGTATTCTTAAGAGAAACCTAGTGGAACAACAACTCCATCGGTTACTTTAGCCCACGTAGGTACTGCATTTTTCACAGCATTCAAAATTCACTCAAAGAACACATGGGTAGTCGATTCGGGGGCTACAGACCATGTTACAGGTTTTAAAGAATTATTCACCAAATTTACAACTTATTCAGAGCACCCACGGGTTCAGGTTGCAAATAATACTTATGCAAAGGTTATGGGTTCAGGCACTGTTGTTGTTTCAGCAAACATAACCTTATCTAATGTGCTCTATGTGCCAGACATTAAATGTAATTTACTGTCTGTAAAATGTATAGCCTATCAAGTAAAGTGCCTTGCTATCTTTAACCAATTTCACTGTGATTTTCAAGACTTGGCTTTGGGGAAGGTGATTGGCAAGGCTAAGGAGTGTAATGGGCTCTATTATCTACAAGGCAACTCAACCACTAAAGGGTCCGTGGCAAATTCCATCTCAGCTTTTACTTCTGTCTCCTCTATGTCTCACGAAGACACTATGTTATGGCATTCTAGACTAGGTCATCCAAACTTTGATTATATGAAAATTTTGTTTCCCAATTCCATGAAGAAAGATTTCACATTTCATTGTGACACTTGTCAATTTGCCAAGCAAACCCGAAATTCTTATCTACCTAATCCTTATACACCTACCCAACCTTTTGCCCTCGTCCATAGTGATGTTTCGGGCCCATCTAAAGTTGAAACTAATTCCAAGGCTAAATGGTTTGTTACTTTTATTGATGATCACACTCGGTTCACATGGCTTTTCTTAATGAAAGAAAAATCGGAAGTGTTCACTATTTTTAAAAAATTTTATGCCTTTATCCAAACTCAATTTCAAAATTCCATTAAAGTTCTTTCGAAGTGACAATGGGAAAGAATATATCAATTCAAATTTTCAATCTTTTCTCATTGAAAAAGGCATACATCATCAAAGATCGTGTGTACATACCCCTCAACAAAACGGAGTGGCAGAGAGGAAAAACAAACATCTGTTGGAAGTGGCAAGAGCTCTTTTACTTGACAAAAATGTTCCAAATAATTTTTGGGGAGATGCTATTCTGACTGCTTCCTATCTCATTAATAGGTTGCCTTCAAAAATTTTACAATTTCATATGCCTCTACAAAAATTTTTGGACCATTTTCCTCATTCTCACCTTATTAACCCACTACCAACACGTGTCTTTGGTTGTGTAGCATTTGTATTTGATGACAGTGGTGGAAAATTAGATCCTGGGTCTATCAAATGTATTTTTCTGGGTTATTCCCCTACTAAAAAGGGATATAAATGCTACTCTCCAGCCACTAAACGTATATATGTCACTATGAATGTTAAATTTGTTGAGTCTCTACCATTCTACCCCAAATTACCCATTCAGGGGGAGAGTGATAGTGAACGGGTTAATTTGTGCTCTGAGGGTGATCATTTAAGTAAAAGGCAGCAAACACAGCAAACAAATATCCCTATGGTTGGGTCCCCATCATCACCCACTATCTCATATCTTGATACTGGTCCTATTTCTACACCTCCAGCATCTATTCCTACACCTCCAGTAGTAGAACACTCAGATCCAGATCCTGAAATACAGATTCCTGAACCAAACATACCTGAGAACCAAACAGAATTGATATCTACTCTTCCTCATAGTCCAGGTCTAGAATCGCAAGTAAATGAACAAAGGGAGAATCAGATGGAACAGACGAGAGACAGTGAAGATTCCATTACACTTCCAAGGCCAAGTCATGAAACTCAACCCGAGGCTAATCCTGGAGATCTTCAGTAGCCAATTGCTCTAAGAAAAGGGAAAAGGAGTTGTACTAGACATCCTATAAGCAGGTATGTATCTTATGACAAACTCACTCCTACATTTAAAGCTTTTGTGACAGCTGTGGATAATGAGGAGATACCTAGAACATTTGATGAGGCTATGACTAATCCACATTGGAAATTAGCTATTGAGGAAGGATTAAATGCTCTAGCTATGAACCAAACTTGGGAAATTGTTGATCTACCTTGAGGAAAGTCTGTTGTGGGAAGCAAATGGGTGTTTCCTAAAAAATATAATCCTGATGGGAGTACTAATAAGTACAAGGCTAGACTAGTTGCAAGAGGTTTTACTCAAACCTATGGCATTGACTAGCAGGAAACCTTTGCCCCAATTGCCAAATTTCATACTATAAATGTGTTGTTATTTCTTGCTGCAAATCTAGATTGGCTATTACGCGAAGATGTCAAAAATGCATTCCTAAATGGGAACTTGGAAGAAGAAGTGTACATGGAAATACCCTTAGGGCTACAGAGCTTAGAACATCCAACCAAGGCATGTAGGCTTCGCAAGTCTCTATATGGGTTGAAACAGTCACCTAGAGCCTGGTTTGGAAGGTTTACCCGTGCAGTCAAAGGGTTTGGATACCAGCAGATCATACCTTGTTTGTTAAACACTCTAACCAGAAAATGACCGTGTTAATTGTGCATGTGGATGATATAGTATTAACAAGTAATGATGTTGAGGAAATTGCAGAACTGAAGAAAAAATTGGCTACAGAATTTGAGATTAAGGATATTGGAAATTTGAGGTACTTAGTGGGTCTCAAAGAAAATATACCCTAGATCTACTAAAGGAAACTGGGATGCTAGGGGCAAGACCTGCTAAAACTCCTATGGAACTTAATTATAACTTGAAGTGAAGCCAGATGGAAAGGCCATTAATAAGGAAAGATATCAAAAGCTGGTGGGAAAATTGATTTACTTATTTCACACTAGACCAGATATATCCTTTGCTGTAGGGGTTGTAAGTCAATTTGCCAGCAATCCTCAAAAGGAACATATGGAGGCTGTATACCGAATTCTAAGGTACACAAAAACCACTCCTAGCAGTGGTTTATTCTTCTCTAAAAATAACCGAAAGAATGTGGAAATATACACTGATGCAAACAAAATTCCGGGCACTAAGAAGGATATTGAAGTATACACAGACGCTGATTGGGCAGGTGCAATTAATGATAGGCGCTCTACCACAGGATATTGTACTTTTGTTTGGGGCAATCTGGTGACTTGGAGAAGTAAAAAACAACCTGTGGTGTCAAGGAGCTCTGCTGAATCTGAATATAGGGCTCTAGCTCTTGGGATTTGTGAAGGAGTTTGGGTAGTATGACTACTAAAAGAGCTTGGTATAGAAGTATCACCGGTTAAAATGTGGTGTGATAGTATGGCTGCTCTCAAGATAGCTAATAACCCAATTCAACATGTCCGTACAAAACATGTTGAGATTGACAGACATTTCACTAAGGAGAAGATTGATGCTAAGGTGATAGATCTCTCCTACATTGCTTCTAGGAAGCAAATAGCAGATATGATGACTAAACCACTGGGAATGATCAACATCTATTTGCCAGCTTGAGGGGGAGTGTTGGAAGCGGGCCTAAGTCTCAAGCCCACTTAACCCTAATTTACTCTCCTACCTTAGTGCAACAACCACAAGACTTCACTCTAATATTCTTTTAATTAGTTTTTTATTGTTGCATTATCTTAAGGATATCAGATTATTATTTCCGGTTTTATCTCTTATAATTTTATTTAGATAGATACGATATGATATGGGAAACTCTCTCCCTCTCCTATATGTATCGGTTTCTTGAATGAAATAAAGCAAACAGCGCTGCGTTTTCACAGTTTCAGTTGAGAAATAAGTGGGATACCCACTTTAACGTTTTAGTTAGTTCCAGATTTCTGAGCTGGTTGTTATCTTTGAATTATCAACATATTTCCTCTCTGTAATTCATTATAAAAAGGTTTATTGGCCTCCAGAATAAGATACGTCATTTTTCAGAGAGTATATTCATACTGGAGATTCTCCTTGGTCTTTTAGAGAGTGTTTGTGAGATACCTACAATTCTTTCTATCAGAATTTCCCTTCAATACCTTTTGTTCCTACCTATATTTATTATCGAATTCTGGTTCCTATCAAACCACCATCCTGAAAGGGGAGTCCATCTATGTCTTAGATTCATATTCGTTTTGTCTAGTTGTACTTTCAAGTATGGAGTTAGACTAGATTCAGATTGTGCTCTTGGAGGATATTGTGTATTTGGATTTGATTGTGAGGCATCCCTTGGTGAATTCCTTGATTTAGAGTAGGTTTGGTTGAATTCTCATGGCTGGTTTAACACTTGTTTGCAACTGAACGAATTGTTATATGGTAAATTGGCTGAAGATATCGTGGGAATTCTCGGCCCATCTGTTCTTAAGAATGCATACATTCTTCTAAATGCAATTGGCTCCATTACTTTACTAGGTTATGAAGGTTATGTCACCACTCTTGGGAAGATCCATCCATTGTTGCCAACACTTGCATCTCTGTCATTTACACTCTCACTAATTTTAAAAAAAAAAAAAAAAAAGAGACGTACAGACATTAGGTAGAATGGTTACGATAATTCAGATAGGAACACTCAATGTTACATCCACAAGATAATTTTGCAGCACTCGCATTGACTAAGGATCTAAGACACTTAGGATCCTTGAGAGATCAACACTTTTGTGGACTAACTGCATTAACTAGGGTTACTAAATTTGACCCCCAATGGCAAGGAGATTGACAATTCCAAATTCAATTTTGAGAAAAGAATACATACATTTGCAAGGCAATTAGAGTACTAGTCTTGGGTTTGTATAACTTCGACATAACATCAAGTATTTAAAAATTAGAAGTGAGTAAATGGCTTTAAAAATTTAACTATCAGATTTTAATGATCTTCACAGCATTCCCCATGGGGAGAGTAATGGAACTAGGTTATGAAAAGTACTCCACTATCCAGATAAAACAACCAAACTGTCCACTAGAAATTCAAGTGATAAACTAGTTGCCATGACAACTATACATGTACGTATTCTTTCTTTGAATAAATTCATTTCAGAGTATTATTATAAACTCCAAATTTCTACAAATCCCAAGGAGGAACTTGACCAAGCATAATACTTAAGCCACTGCCAGCATAATGAGACAAATTTCCTCTATCCATCTTTTTTCCCTTTCCTTCCAATAAGAACTAGAAATATTAAAGAGCTGAACAACCCCACAAAACAAAATTAGACTAGCAAACCTGGAGTGAAGGGCAACGATGGTGCTTTGTAAACTCCTTTCCGAAAGTAGACATCAATAAAATTAACCCCAACAGCTTTGTTCCTCACACGAATCTCACCTTCTTTTGGTTCTCCAATGTCCACATCATCCCACTTTAGGACCTACTATCATTATGCATCATCAAAATATCAAAATAATGAAGTAAGACCGAAGAAATCGGACCACAACATTGCCAAACAAAAACAGTTTAGGAATGTGTATACGTAAAGAAACAGCAAATGATTTTGGGGGGGGGGGGATATTCAAACATCTGCAGAGTTAGACTATTTACACGAAAGAAATACAGAAATGATTCCTTCTACTTTTTCGTCTTAACGAAAGATGACATAATTCTAGTTATAACCGGAACACTATCGAATTTAAAAACAAAAAACTAGTAGAAAGATCGCAGGAGACAATACTGCAACAGACATAAAATGAAAGGAGAAAAACACATAATAACATTTGAAGATATAAGGAATTTAATAAGAGATGGTTATGTGAAAAAATTTTAAAAACCCTTCAATGATTATTACCTTCTTCAAAAGAGAAACTAAAAAATTAAAACCTTTACTCAACAATTAAGTCAGCAGATGCCTCTTTAGATAAATTGAGGAAGAAAAACACACAAATACTCAATGATCAGTGGCATGTGGAAAAGAATGTGAGTTTAAATATATCATTAGAAAAAAAAATGCAATAAAATTCAAGGATTTTTTTTGGGGGGGGGGGGGGCACATTATTTGACAGGAGTATCTAAAATATTTAGAAGACCCAATTTGGTTCTGAACTGTAAAGTTACATGAACTTCCATGTTAGTATTGAAAAATGAAAATCTCAATGAAACAAAACTTCTTTCTTTAACATAGAGATTTTATAAATTGTTCCCATTGTACAGGACCGACTGGACAACTCGTGATGACTTTGACCGTGCATTACGGTGACTGTATCGGGCTCATTTGCCCTCCCCTCCCCTCCCCTCCCCTCCAACCAAACCCTAAAAGAAGGAAAAGGAAAGACATAAATATGGACCATCTCAAGAAACCGGAATTCGTATTCATCACAAAATGGCTACCCTATAATCCAACTATTAACCATACACAATCAAGAAAAAAGCGATCAATAAGCAGACAAGTCAAATGGAGAAACCTCATGCCCTCCCAGCTCATGAACTCTGACAGCTTTGACCATTTTCGGCGGCGAAAGACAAGCTTCTGCAGTAAGCGTTCTGAGAGATGGTTTAACGGCGGCAGGAACTGATAAAATTAAAGACCGCGATAAATGGAGGTAGCAAAGGCTATTTGTATCTCTGAGATTCCGCGAAACAAATTTGGAATTTTGAGGAAAGTGGAACTTGGGAATCGGCTGTGCCGGTGAAGTTGGTAGAAGAGGCGGCATTCTATGGGTGTGGATAGAGCCGGGTATCACGGCCGGCTATTCAGGGCTGGCGGGCTTAAGGACCGGCCCTTCAGGGCTGGCGGGTTTAAAAGGGCCTGCCCTCCAGGGTTGAAATTTTAAAAATACCCTAATTTCTTAGGCCCGGCCCTTAAACTACAGGGTCAGGGCCGGCCCGCGAGCTTTTGGCCCGTTTAAGAAAAAATACTATTTTTTATATTTATCATATTTTTTTATAAAAATATAAAAATAAACCAATGAAATTAGTAATAAAAGACATAAATATGAATAAAATTAAGTCACAAATATAAAATATTATCATATATAAATATTCATCAACATCTAAGAACATCTAAAACATTCATTAACAAGATAACAACATCTAAAAGTTTTATCTATAATGCAATTGTGCAATAAATAAACACTATCATTAATCTTTTGAAACTTCATCATCACTATAATTAATTATTTTTCTTCATAAGTATGCTTTTTTTCGTAACAAAAATATCAAGTTTTTCTTCTTTATAAGAATTTTATTTTTAAATTTTGCAATCTAACTATTATTTTACTTTAATGTGAGAAACATTGTTGTTGAAACTCATGAATTTCTAATTCAAATTATAGAATCACAAGTTATATAAGTATAAAAATATTCTATTATCAAATATATATATATAGTTTAAAAATATCAACGCATATAATATAAATCAAATCATTATTAAAGTCCAAATTAACCCATTTTTTAAAAATTTAATTGGATAAATTATTGTCTAAAACTAAATTTAATTTTAAAATGATAATAATAACTAAATATTTGAACTATTATTAACAATGTAAAAAATTAATAACATTAATATTATATAAAAAAAATTAAAAAATAAAAAAAATTATAAAATGGTTTAAAAAGGCCGGCCGGCCCAGGGTCGGCCCTTTTAAGCCCTCGGCTCTCAAGGGCCAGCCCTCCAGGGCTTATTTCTTATTTTAAGAGAAAAATATCAAGCCCGGCCCTTATAATTTCAGAGCCTAAAAGGGCTGGCCGACGGGCTCGGCCCGTTTTCCCGGCTCTAGGTGTGGAGTTTTATAAATCTAGAAAATGATATTTCTCTAAACATCAAATTAAGGTCCACGCGGTCACTCACCAACCGCCAATCGTTCGGTTTGCTGTCTCGCGTGTTTGAAAACTTGAAGGGCCAATTTTGTTTTTTCCTTACGATTTGTGAAATGTCAAACCAAAGCTGGGACGACCAATCCCAATACGCCATGATGATGATTTGAAATTTTTACAAATTCTTTTGAGATTTTTAAAATTTAAGTGTTATTTTTGTGCAATTGTCCCTACCATTTAAGTGAAGAAGCTATTGAAGTAATTTATTATATTTATCAAAATAACCAGAATTTATTATCAATTTATCATCAAAGAACAATTGAGCGTCCTTTTGAGATTTTTAAAATTTAAGTGTTATTTTTGTGCAATTGTCCCTCCCATTTAAGTGAAGAAGCTATTGAAATAATTTATTATATTTTTCAAAAAAAACAAGAATTTATTATCAATTTATCATCAAAGAACAATTGAGTCTCAAATAGTATAACATGCAAGGATCAAAAGTTGCAATTAAATTTTTTAATCAATTGCCAAAACACCATTCCCTAATTTAGTTATCTATCAATTAAAACTTTTAATATTGATCATAATTTTTTGTATGATTGTTAATATTGATCATTGTTTTACATAGGTGATGAAGATATGGACATTACTGACCCTCCACCTTTACAAGATGATGTTGTTGCTCCTGCTTTTCCTCATCTAGCTGTTGATATCTCAATCCATGCCAATGATCTTAGTGATAATTTTGATTTTCCATAGTGAAGATGTGCATTTCATTAATATTTGCTTGGTACTATTAAACATTAAACCAACTTTTGTAGCTTCTCATCTTTTTTTTAGTGATTATTATTTATAAATTTTGTTTCATTTTAATATTATGAATAAAATTATATTATTTTAATATGACTGGTCTGACCCCGGTTCAACCTCGATTCGACTAGTAACCCTTGACCCACTGTCTTGACCGGTTTAATATTCGGTCCGGTTTTTTGTTCGTTGATTAAAAGTAATGGTTAAGGTGTAAATTTATCCTAAAAGTTTTCACTCCAGAGCTCTATATATCTAGAAGTTTTTTTTGGAGCAAATTTGTACTGAAAATTTCAAATTGTAGCAATATTACCTCATGTCGTTAAAAAACTAACGTTAATTGTTAAAATCGTGACAATGACTGCTAGCATTTTTAACAATAGAAGGCAACATTACAACGATTTTAAACTTTCAAGACAAGTTTGCTCCCAAAAAAATTCTAAATAATCAGTTCTCCTGAGTGAAAACTTCTAGAATAAATTTGCACCTTAACCCTAAAAGTATAATACAAAGTAAGACCAATAAGAGGCTACAGATGATATCACCTAGATAAATGAGTTTTATTTTTCTATTTTTGTGAAAGTCAGAATTCCACATACATCTCCCTTATTTATGTGTTTGTGATGAGCACAAGCTCAAAAGAATAACATAATTTTAAAAGACTAGCCTACTAAAAAGGAGAGCCTCAATGTGGTTTACATATGTAGCCCTCTCTAGTTGGCTAACTCTTAATAAAAGCATCAATATGTAATAAGCACAAATCTAAAGAGAATGCTCAATTCCAAAAGACTAGCTTATTAAAAGTGAGAACCTCTTGAGCTTATCAACCTACCATACTTATAAGTCTTCCCAATAGAGGATTTATGATAGCGTTGTTAACCCATATATCTTGTCTCACTTTCAAAAATATTTGTCTGGGTATAAAATATTTGGTAGTAGGAGGATGGAGATATCTGCTACTTTAGGGCTGGAAGGTAGTTAGGTTTATCAGAAGTTGCAATTTGTGCCTTATAGTCAGAATAAAATGCTACTTGCTCTTATTCACACTCAAAAAATGTTGTAGTTTATCTTTGCAAAAGGTATTATAGAATAATTGGGAAGGATCTTGCTAACCATCAAAAGCCCATATAGGAATATTTTGCAGCTAGTTTAGGGACCGCGTAGCGTGCCTGTACTTTGTCAGATAGTAGTGTTAGGTATAAGGTCTTTGCTTTCTAAGTTATGTTTCTTTTCTGTAACGTAATAGTTCATATCAATATATATAACAGATATAACTTCACTTGTCCACCCCATATTTATTTGAGTGCATGGTTTCTTTTCTTTTTTGTTTTTTTTCCCCTTAATGAAAAGGAAGGAACTACTGCATATTCAACAGAGATGCATCTCTCTCCAATAAACCAATAATATAAGTCAGTGCTTTAGCGAAATATGAGCGATCAACGCTAGCCGTAAGACCTTTCTAGCAAGAAGATCAGCCACCATATTTTCTTCGCCCTTGCAAAGCCTCAAACCAACATGCTACAGTCTTGACAAGAGACTTCTGACTTCCCCAAAAACAATGATTGGAGTGGTCATCAGAGACCCCATCATTGGCTCTATTTATATCTTCCAGACAACCATTCTCAAGGATTAGGAATTGATGACCTCGCTCCCAAGTAGGGGGGAAATAGGCCAGATGGCCTGTCAGGTGCCTATGGCCTGGCCTGTAAATGGCCTGGCCTATTTAGTTATCAAAACAGGCTCAGGCCTGTAAAGAGGCCTGTTTACTTTATCAAGCCAGGCTCAGGCCTGATAATAAGCCTATTGAGCCTATCAGGCGATATGGGCCTGTTATCTTTTTTTTTTTTTGTTAAAATTGTAAATGGACAGGAGGGAATCTGCTATTATAATTGATTAATTGAGAAAAATCCACCCCATAGATGTGTTATCGAGAGCTCATTACATGCTTCATTTCATTTCTATTCTCTATAATAAAAACAATTGATGCACGTATAATGACACATATTTGAACAAGAAAGAAAACATAAATGCATTAAAAAAAAAATAAAAGCATCATTCATTTATTTGATCCATGCTTTTCATGTTAATCTTATATAGAATATATATAATTGACTTATTATGTTTTAGACTGTATATATGTGTGCTCGATCTAATTCTTATTATAATAGTTGCTCAATTAATTTAAATAAATAAATAAATTATAATAAATGTAACATATTTTTTTAAAAACAACTATGTGTAATAACAGGATAAAATATCATGTTGTTTGTAAATTAATTTGAACGAATGATAAATTTAAAATATAAAGGGGATTAAGGATGTTTCATATTTTAAACTAGATCTAGTCATCAACTAATTTTTATGCTAAAGATGGGATGGATAATATTTTTATACTAGAGTGAAATTATGTTTTCTAATAATTTTTCATATTTGATTTTTTTTGGGCCTAAAGGGACACGTTTTACAAATTATGCTAATTTGATAATTTCATATTTTCTGTTTGTATTTTAAATAAATTGGGTTGAATTATTCTAATTTTGAAATGATTTATGTGTGTTTGAAATTTGTTAAAAAAAGGGGTCTTTTAACAGGTTGTAGCCCAAGCTAGGCCTTATTACAGACCAGGCTCAGGTTGAACAAAAGGCCTTTCACAGGCTGCAAGCCAACAGGCCTTATCACAGGCCGGGCCTGTTAAGGGTAAGGCCTAGCCTGACTTGGCCTGGCCTGTTTCCACCCCTACTCCCAAGCGAGCTTTAGTCCCATTAGAATCTCCCAAACCTCAACTGTCAAACTTGAACCCAGCCATATGCGATAAGTGAACCCCATTTTGAACCTGTCATTAGCATCACATAGAACTCTACTATAAGCACCCCTCCTCTGCTAGTAATCATAAGCTCCATCTATATTAAGCTTGTACATGTCACTTAAGGGAGGGCTCCACTCTTAGCTCAAAACTCTTTTACCAACCCCCATAGATGTAAGCCACACTTATGCAAGTGAAGCTCTGGTTTGAGCATAGACCTTTATAGGACTTCATGCCAAATTATTGAAGATGAGTGCATTCCTTGATAACCATAAAAGTTTATAACTCACCACAAACCAGGTCAACCAATAAACACACTCAACCATGAATTTGACTTTGAAGTTTCAACCCAGCCATTGCCGCTCATTTGTAAAGGAGAAAACCTAGAGGCTTGCCATTTATGCAAAACCAAGTGCCAAAAGCACTGTGGGAGAAAGCAATTCCTAAGAGCATGCAACACTGACTCTAGTGATTGATTACAAATACTACATAAACCTTAGGTGTACAAAGGTATGGCAGCAAGTATAGAACTAAGACAAAAAGCTCTTCAGTACCCTGACTCTACTTTAGTTCTAATCAAATGCCTGAGCTTCTCCATCACGAGCACAAACAAGTAGGAAGAGATGAGGTCACCTTGGCACACTCCTCTAGTCAGAGAGAATTCGTTAGCCTTCTCCCTATTCCATAATAGTTGCATCTTATTTGACAAGAGACATTTACTGACTAAGGAAATGATTCCATGGGGCATGTTGAGTTCCTTAAGACACCTAATAATGAAACTCTACCTTATACAGTCATAGGCTTTCTCCAAATCAATTTTAAGAATCACAAACCCCTTCCTCTTCTTTATTAAGTGTAACACTTTATCTTTATACCCAAAAGTGCATCAAATGGAAGCATTTGAAACCTCATACGTTGGTCACAAGGCTTAAAAACTTAGTTCCAAAAATTATTCTCAGGTTACTATTTATAACAACCTTCAAGTCACGTTTGGTATGATGGAGTTACTCCCTTGGAAATAGAAATGGAATAGAACTCCAGCCTTTTAGCATGTTTGGTATCTCAGATTTTAATTCCATATGGAATCCATTTCAACCAAAAATGTTTGAATTCATTTCCATCCTCCAACCCAAAGATTTCATTTCCATCTCCTTAGTTCTCATTTTTAACCTTTACTCACCACCACCCACCTTCGTAGCTTTACCCATTGGTGATGTCCACCCACCCAGCCCCACTGTCTGTCACTCACTAGAGACCACAGCAATGATAGTAAGAATGATATGACGGTGATGAGATGCTGCGGTGATGACGGCGAGGACGATGCTACACAATGATGATATGGCATCGATGATAGTGATGCTTTTTCATGGATGAGGCAAAATGAGGAATCATCGTCAACAATGCTTACTCTCTAGCTTGAATGCTCTCAAACCTGGCCTCCCACCCTCATTTTTGATTTTGCTAGAAGTTTCTAAATCGACTAATCCATGCCATATCCATGACCCAGAACTATAAACCTCGTGCCTGATCCCAAAACGTTCATGTTCTCAGCTTCTTCCACAATCCCCATTTCGCTTCCTCCTTTCTGGCTCTCCCCACCTTTTTCTCTTAATGTGAGTATGTGTAAAGTAGAGAAGTTTAACTTTGAGCAATGAGTGGGCATATTGGACTTGTTTGATAGTGATGACGTAGAGCAAGAACCACCACACCTAAATATGTGTTTGAGGGTAAAGACAACCATCCCCTACTTTGTTTGCTTTTTGGAAAAATCTTGTTCTTGATCTTCACGTCAAAGAGGATTTCAGATCTGCCATAGAGTTTGAATTCTTTGAAAGGAGATGAAGATCTAAAATGTTGCAGTGCTGCCAGTGGTGATTTGGGTTGAGATGAAGATGGGAATTTTTTTTAATTTTTTTTATTTATAAGGATATTTTGGTATTTATACATAAAAATTAGGTCTCATTTCCATAACATACCGAACACACTTTTAAACCCCATTTCCATGCTCATTTCCATTTCCATTTCTATTTCCATTTTCATTTCCATCAAAATCAATTCCACTGTACCAGACGAGCCCTCAGAATTTTGGCCAACTTTGAAAAATCATTACTAAATCCAGAAAAATCAAAATAAAGTGGTTCGTAATTCTATTTGAAGCTTATCTAATGGTATACAAGGAAAAAAAATTCTCATTGGTCTCATTACCTTCTCAATCATACCCAGATTTAATGTCAAGTTGCACTGTTCATTTGAACATTTTCAAAATTTTCAGAATTTATACCTAATTTTGGATAGGTGTAATTTTTTGTATAAATTAAAGTTCTAATTTTAATTTCTATCACTCATTTTAAAGCTTGAATGAGATCGATCAACCTACCAAATTTCATGAACAAACTCTACCATTTGATCAAATTTACATGATTGCCAAGTTTGGCCCTTATTTGGTCTTTTTTATCCCCTTTGTGAGTCTACTTGGAAGTACATGTCATGTCAATCTATTCTGGTAATTTTTATACACAACATCATCTCAACATATTCTAACAATAATTTGCAGCATAACAGGGTCATTATGTCATACATCCACATTCATTACATAATTACATAAAATATGCTTGAAAGGTTCAAGGTCATATAAAAGTATGACATAAGACATGCTTCAATCCAAGGCTACCTCCTTCACTTTTCCTTTAGTACTTCTAGCTCTTAAGTGGCAAAATTTGAACATAGTAAGGGTGAGATTTCAGGGGAAATCTCAGTAGCATAAAACCATAATAATATCAATGATGCAAAGTAAGTCGTGCTATGTTTCTAGTTATTAACATGCTTTCTTGCAATGTTCATGCTATGATAAATGAGCAAAGTAACATGCCATAAGTAACTCAACAATGACATAGTCAAGACATAAAATGCATGGAGTTGAATATATTTCAAAATGGAAAGCTACATCACATCATGGCATTAAAACAAGTAGCAAACAAACAACACAAAATTAATATCAAAATTAAAAGTTCTAGCTACCTCTCTTTGAGTTTTTCCTCTTGCCTCTCTGCTCTTCCTCTTGGCACTTTTCTTGCTCTTACCCAATGCCTATTAATCATGTACCAAGGCATTCCATATTACTACATAATTTAACATTAATACTTTCTAGTTTCCCTTAACCCTTTTTTTTCTTGATTCTCTAGGGTCACAGTTTCTCCCTTATTTTACTAACTCTTTTAGATTTTTCCTACATGATTTTACATGTAGAATTCATATATCAACCTAGTTTCATCAAAATTGCATCCCCTTCCCTATGATCCCATGTTGCCTGAATAGGATAGGGTTTCAGGTTCAAAATTTCAATTTCAATTTTTAATGTTTCTAAAGACATTTTCACAACTTAATCCTATACACTTTCACCTTTTAAACTCATTAGAAGTATCAAATCAACTTGAATCAAACCCTACCCTATTCTTCTTCCTCGATTGAGAGGTGTACATGGGTTTAGGGTCTTAGAATTCTTCCTTAATTCATGCATAATCATATATTTCCAATCAATATTTAACCTCTAATCCTTAATCGAATCCCTAATCATACTTCTCAAACCATATAGTGATTAAGGCAACATAGTCATCTGGGTTTAAGTAACTTAACCTCATCAACATTATATTCTAATCATTCATTAATCAATGTTATCAATTCCAACCAATCCTTAATTGATGTAATTAAGCTCTTGATGAAAGCTTAAACATACCTTGATTATGTGCCCAAGCTTAGATAATCACCTCTTTCTTTCTTTCTCTCTTCTAGAATCCAAGAGCAAATATTCCCTCTCCAAGGTTCCTCTTTGGGTGAAATTTGAAGGGTTTTGGGGGTATTTATAGCCTTTTGCTTAGTGCTTTGCCCTCGAAGTTGCTTAGAATTACAATGGATGTGTGGCTTGATATTTCACCATCCATTTCATCCTTTTGCCAAATGTACAAATCCTAAGCCATGTAATTCCATTAAGTACTAAGTGTTTCATGACATCATCTCCTCTTACATCACCATGCTTACATTAAGTTTGTCACCTATTAACATGTGATTCTTATGCCTTGTCATGTGTCTCTTAATCAAGCCATCAAGTTCTATGATCTTGCCACATTTTCCTTGCTTACATCATTAAACTAATTCTACCACTAAAAAGCCTTACACATGGTGCTTAAAGTGAAGAGGAAGAGAGAATTGGAAAGCTTTCAATCTACCGGTCTCATTCGCCTCTTACCGATCCCTTTTTCTTTTCTCACATTTCTAACCAACAACTCAGATAATTCCTTCTGTGTCCCTTTCATCATTTTGGCATTAAAATAGAGAGGAAGTGTAACATCCCAAATTTTGGCTTATAGATGCAAGTAATAGCACTAGGAAAGGATGATTACTAAGTTTAATGCAACGAAAGTGCCGGAGATCCCTCAGAAGGAAAAAGAGATTTTCTAAGGGCAAATGTGTAAAACAATAGTGTTTGGGGACTAAAGAATGATGAACTGGAAATAACTAAAGACCAGAGGCTATGCTAGAAACTTGCAAGAGATGGTTCTGAAGGTTAGGCCGAAGGAGGGACTAAATTGCAAAGAAAGGATTCCTAGGCCAAGTAGGAACCTAATTGTAAATAATAAAAGTTCTGGTTGGCCAATGCTCAGAGTTAGTAAAAAGGGCCTAAATGACTTAGAAAAATTCCAGAAAAATGAGAATAGGATCCCAGAGTTGATATAAGGCTAGAAATGACGGAAATGCCTGAAATTCATTCCAAGGTTTTGAGCAATTTGAGATAGTAACTTAAATTGAATTATTTAAGCTATGAGACGGCCTCAAATAATCAGGAATAACTGGCAAACAATAGTTAAGGAATTTACACAGATTGTAAAATTAATTTCCGTCCCGAGAAACTGACAAGGTTAGCTTTAATTAAATTTAAAGCCTATTTATACCCTATCCAGGGAAAGTCAAAATAGCTATCTATAGTTTGAGTTTTGACCCGAGAAAAATTATAGGAATTTTTCGTGATGAAAGGGAAAGAATGCAACCCAGATACAGATCAACAGAGTTACAAGCCGATAGAAAGAATTCGGAGAAGGTAGCCCCGATTAAGTATTATTTAATAATATTTCTGGGAAAAGGAGAAAGAAAATAACTAAAGACCATCATGACACCTACGAGTCAGCATGCTGAGTCACCAAATGCAATCATGACACCGTTGAGTCAACATGCTGAGTCACCAAATGCAATTATGACACCTACGAGTCATCATGCTGAGTCACTAAATGCAATCATGACACCTACGAGTTATCATGCTAAGTCAGCAAAAGATATTTATGGACAGCATAAAAATCAGAACACAGTACGAGAATATTTTTATACAGTCTTTTGTCTACCCGTTATAGTAAAATCTCTACTGCGTGACTCAGTAAGGTTAAATAGCCTGTCAGTAAAGCTAATTATTTTCATCTACGCTCCTCTAAGGATGGCGCCATAGATGTACTTAATTAAGATGAGAAAATGGTGCCAGAACATGTCCCAGTGGTACTAGGTAAGTCAGGACTAAAAAAAGTACCATATACGGTGCAGAATGGCAAAATAGGCAGATAAATGCCTAAGGGCTATATTTTTCACGAATTCTATATTAATTCCCTCCCTATTTTAATGCCAAAATGATGAAGGAATATGAAAGTGACAAGTGTACAGTTATATGGGAAAAAAAGGTATTATGTGTAGGGTTGGATGCAAGACACGTGTATGGTCGAATACAAGACATATGTGCAATGCGATTAAAGACATGTGGCTTGATGATGTAAGCATGATGTCATCAAGATAAGGTAAGAATGATGTCATAGGACACATGTCATCACACGATAAAAAGAGAAAATGGACGGTCCAGATCAAGCCACATATTTTTAAGATCAACGGCCTAGATTCGGTCTTATTTTCTATAAATACCCTCCCCTCCCTCTCATTTCATCCTAAGCCATGGAAACCTTGGGGAAGCTCTTGAAAAATAGTTTCTAGAGAGAGAAATAAGAGGGAGAAAGAAAGGCCAAGTGGTTCCAAGCCAGATTAAGCTCTAAAACAAGGTATGTGTGCCGTTTTTGATGTAGTTTCTACCTCCCTCGTTATTTTTTAGCCTGGTGGTTAGTTTGATTGGATTTTTGATGATTGAAATCCTATGGGGAGGTGCTGCACGAAATTTATTGTAATAGGAGAAGATGATATGGATGTTAAAAGCATGTTTAAAGGTTTGGAAACAACAAGGATTAAGTGGTTCTGTGTTGATTTTGCAAGAAATCCAACTTTCCTGCCTGTCACGCGGGCGACCCGGGTTCGATCCCCGGCAACGGCGCCACTTGAAAGAGACCCTTAATTGTCATTCGCTTAGAGGTTCTCGCTCAAAAATTTATCCAAGCTATGCAGTAGTGCAAACTCGGGTCGTTCTCTTTTGGGAGCCTAAATTAGATGTCTAAGTTAGATTAATGCTATGCAGAGTAATGAAAAAGGGGTTTTTGGTGTTTTTAGCCATTAATGAAATACCAAAACTAAATGCAATTAATTCAAATCTAAGTTACTATATTTTTGGATTTTTCTAAGATAGTAGTAATGAAGTGAAGTTAATGATATGTAATCTCTTGAATACAGTTTTGAAGCAATCATAGTTCAAAATAATTTTTTTGGGAGTATAAATCACCAAGTTTTCTAAATGGAAACCTTAAAGAACTCTTTAAGTCTAGGATCTTAATCAATGTCACCCATTTCATAAAATCCTATTAAGCTCACTTGGTGTGTGTATTAAGATTAATTAATGCACTTGGTTAAATGCAAGCCCAGATCAACTCAACAATCACACATTACCATGCAAGACAGAGAGTATCAAAAGAGTTGCATAGAAACATATATGTAACCACATATATTGAAGCTCAAATTCAACAATAACTAATCCAATACACAAAATGATCATCCAGAATTGATTACAACCATAATCAAAATAGTTCAGCTCAAATTTACAAATCCTAGACCTAGAAATTCATAAATAAAGAACTAGAACTTATAGATGAAGCTAACTCCCCTTTGAAGCTCTTGGAACTCAGGCTTCTTCCACCATATTCAAGAGTTGAGAAGCTTAGCTAGTCATAACTCTTGAATCAACTCCAACTAGGTATTGTTCTTCAGCCATGGCAGCAGCAGATGGAAGAAATGGAAATGGGATTAGGGTTTCTGAGGTGGAAATGAGAGAGGAGGATGAAAGATACGAAGGGTGGTGGCTGAATAATGGTCATCTCCTCTCATCATACCCAAAATAGGGTTTCTAACCCGAAACTTACGTGCATGGGTCGGTTTCTGGGCATGGGTAGGTCAAAATTTCCCGAAATGGTCGGATATGAGATTTGCTACTTCGAGAGGTTCGCCGCGGTGAAACATGGCAGAGAGACCTTTCTTCACGGATGGGTTTTCGCCGTGGCGAAGTGAGATGTGTGCCGCAGCGAACTTAGGCAGAGGGTCCTTTCCTGCTTCTTTTGCCTTGAGTTCTTCAATTCTGGCCCAAATCTTTAGTGTCCTACAATAAAAAAGTAACAAATTGAAGTACCAATTGTCCTAGAAGTCAATTGAATCCAATTAACAACCAATTATGACAATTTAATCATCAAAATGACACTAACTTAAAGTAAGGACCATAAATCTCAGTTAAGCACAATTTTCATTAAAAAGGACCAGAAAGTATAACAAAATCATGGATAATGATATGAAAAGAAACTAATATCTTGAGCTCAATCAAATTCCCCCACACTTAGACCTTTGTACTCCTGAACAAAGCGCGAGAATAATTCAAAGTGACACTAGCGCAAAGAGAGATACTACCATGCTTAAAGATGAAAGCAGAAGATTAGTAAGAAATTCTCACAGAGTTGACATCAGTAAACAAGGATACGCTAAGAAAATGATCACAATGGAAAATTAACTTAAAAGATTGATTAAGAAAGATCCCTCTTACGGATAAGTGTTTCACTCTTAACTCACTTGTCTTTAGGGTTATTTCACTCCAAGTCTACTTAATCCAATTTCTACCATAGGCTTGTAATAATTCTACCTCTCCACCATGAGAAACAATTTTGCAAATCAAGAGGACTTTTAGGGGTCAAAATTTGGAATGGAGTTCAGTCGAAATGAATGAAATGAGAATGAAAATGAAAATGAAAATGAGTACGAACATACAAATTATTAAGACAAAATTAGTCTAAATAAAAACTGGGAGAGAAGCTACTTATTTTTAATATTTATATCTTTATCCTCCTCCTGTTTTTTTTAAACATATATCTCTTTTTCTTTTTCTACCCCTTTTTGTATATATTTTTTTATTTTTTTCGTATGAGCAACTTCTCTCTCTTTTTTTTTTTTTATATATTGCATGCATGTACTCAAGATGAAGGCTCAAAAGGGTTTGCAATGGTAAAATGATTGGGTTTGTGTTTGGGAAATGCGGGTATGAAATCGAATGCCTCTATCATTTTTACAAAAATTGATTCGCTAAGCTTCGATTAAGAATGAAAACAAGTTCTAGAGAAATATGAAATAAGCAGATTCACTCAATTCAATAACTTAAGGTCCAAAAATCCTTCCAACAAGGCTCAAATCTCAATTAGTCAATCTCAAAAGTTAACAACCACATAGTCATAATTTCAAAGCACATCATCAATTACTATCTGTCAAAAACATGAGAATAACTAATCTAAGTTCATCCCTCATTTAAAAGCATGAAAATTTTTCTAAAAGCACAAGTGAACTCTGAACTTTCTATCCATTTTAAAAAAAATTGTAGGAGCATAAAGATTTTAAGCCGGGAAAATTTCTGAAGACCAATTGAGATTGCAAAGAATTTATTAAATTTTTTTTTTGAGGGTTTCGCCGCGGCTAAAGAAGGGGGTCGCCGCGGCGAAGTATGGCCGAATGACTTATTACTCGTGAAAGAGGAGACTTCGCCGCGGCGAAACATGGCAGAAAGCGAAAATTCCTGTGCAATTTCAACTCTTCAGCAACTAAACTCAAAATATTCACAATTAAACCAATCTATCAGTTCAAAAACACCTCAAAATCATCTAAATGCATGGATGCACGAGAAGCATTTGCTAAAATCCACAATATAGACCTCCCCCACACTTAAACACAACATTGTCCTCAATTTGTGAACAGTGGGAATTAGGGACAGCAAATATGAGCAAGGAGGCGCAGAGGTGAAAATAGAACAAAGATTAAAGCAAACTAATCAGAAATCATCCAAGTGAACAAGTGTAAAAACCAATGAGGCACAATAAAGGGTAAGAAACAATCCAGCCTCAAAACAACACAAGAAACCAAAGAGCAAATGAAAACAACAGAAAACCACAAAAACAGAAAACTAAGACTGATGCTCAGGATCAGCTGCTCCAGATCCTGACGGTCCTGCACCCGATGTGCCTGCTCCGTCCATACCCATATGGTGCTGTGGCTCCTCCTCCTCAGCCGGTAAAGCGAAGTTCAAACGATCCGCGAGCAAAGCATCAAAACGGCGGCGGTAGCGACGTTCTCGCTCATACAGTGCATCTCGGTCCTTTTGCCGCTTAATCTCTCGAAGGAGTGTGACGCGTATCTGGTGAACTTCCTCAGACAGCTCGTCAATGTCATCGGCGAGCGTGTCTAAGGTGACGGGCTGGGGAGGTTCAGGAACATCTTGGCCTTCCTCGGCTGGATCAGTGGCTGCCTGGCCTGCACTAACATCGTAAACGGGGTGGATAGGTGGGTGGGGTGCAATGGTGGGCTGTTTAAGATGCTCAAACCGGAAAAAGATGCAGGTTCGAAGTAGCTGTCATCATTAAATGAAGGAACTCCGCTCTTGCGGAAAAGGTCAGAGACAAGATGGGGAAAGATGATGCTATTGGTGACTTTTTTGGTATTGACGGAATCGTAGAGGGTGGATTGTATGATTTCAGCTACATCGAAAGATTTTCCGGTCATGAGGAGAAAAACAATAAGAGCTTGGCGTTTGGGGAGGTTCTGGAGGTGGGAAGTGGGTAGGATGTTATTGCAGACTAGGTGTAGCCACGGCTTTGCCTCAGGCCGAAAATCAGAACGTTTTAAGTACAGTTCAGCAGTGCGGGGACGATGCCAAGTGGCACCATCCCGGCATAGGGTCTGGATAATCTCATCATAAGGATAATTATCACGATAATGAGAGTACTGAGAATGACGGATTACAGGAAGCTGGTAGTGGTCTCTTATGTTATAAACAGTGAAAGTGTATTTCACATGCTTGCCACGGAAGGGAATGGATAGCATGCCATGAAGGCGGGCGTAGGTGTAGAAATGGCGGACAAAGACATCATTACCATTAGCTCGTGGGCGAGCCAATTCAAGCATTTGGGATTCCTGGAGTCTTTGGACAAAGGGATGGTCGGATGGTTCAAGGGGAAAGGGTCTCTCCCTAAGGAGGGGGCGCTTGTCCACTACCTTATAGATGTCATCATAGGTTATGGGTCCCTCAGAGTCAGACTCAGACTCAGACACGGGTAAAGGTTCAGGGTTTTTGGTGCGAGGCATTTTCCTGAAGCAACAAACAGTAAGAACACTAAACACAACAAAAACACCTACAACCTAAACAACCCAGAAAAGACTAAAATTACAACCTAAACAGTAGCAAATGGTTAGTTAATGATTCATAGGTTTTCAGAGGACTAAAAATTTTCAAAATTAAGCAAAGAGATTAATTAAAAACACAATGCACTATGAATCATTAGATAACCTACAGGCTACGTAACTACAAACTAACCACAAACTAACCCACCCTAACAGCACAAAACCAGAACAAATAAACTAAAAAAAACCACTAAACTACACTAAACTAAAGGAAAGAACAAGAGAAAAGAAAGAACATACCAAGAAGGGAGAGAGGCGACGGCACGCGCGGCTGGAGCAGAGGAAAAGTAGAAGAAGGGAGAGGAGAAGAGATGGGGGGTGACGGGTCAGAGGGAGATAGAAAGGGAGGGGCCGACTGGTTTAAAAGGGAAGAGAGAAAGGTGGAACGATTTCCGAAAGGGAGAAGGCGCAGAGGGGGCGGTAGGAGGGAGAGGCCGAGCGATTAAGATTAAGAGAGGGGCTGAAGGTTCAAGGGGGGCGACGGTTTTGAAAAAAATAAAGGGGAATGAATGGGGTTTAATGGAGTGGGGGTGTGAAAAGACCAAAAGGGGCTCAGGGGAAGGGGAGTGGGTGACTCAGATAGGGGGCAAAATGGGAAAAACAGGCAGAAAATCAGCAAAAGTCGAAACGCTTCACCGCAGAAACGGCACGTTCGCCGCGGCGAACTATGCCCGAGAAGAAAAGCAATGGGAAGAAGGACGTTTTGCCGCGGCGAAACAATCCCGAGAGCAACATATGTAGACTGGTGACTTTCGTCGCAGCGAAACATCACCGAAAGAAACAAACAAGAAAACGAACCACTTCGCCGTGGCGAAACAGGGGTTTGCCGCGGCGAAAGGTCACAGAACGCACAGAACGAAACATAAAACACAGATAAACACTACAACCAACAACAGACAAGGCTGGATATTTCAAAAACTTTAAAATGCCTCAAAAGAGATCAAGAGGTGTTCAACAAATCCATGAATAGGCAGTATACCACAGATAAAATTCCTCAATCAAATTGAATCATATAATTCATTTAAAGCACCAACTCATCAGGCATGAAACAAGATATGACAGAGATCAAAACTTCCAGGGGAGTCTTATTGAATTTAGCTATAACTACGCTACTTTCCTACTGAAAAGGGTTTCTCCCCCACACTCATTCAACATACAATGCACAAAACATAACAAGATTAATAATTAAGCAAAAGTATGTAAATGAGTGAAGGAAAGAAACTACCAGGGAGCTAAGGGGGTTTCTGGTTCTCATGGTAGAGCTTCAACTGATGGCCATTAACTTTAAAGTTTGCTCCAGTTTCCTCATTGAGAAGCTCCACCATTCCAAAATTATGCACCTTTGTGACTGTGTAAGGCCCATCCCAACGGGTGTTGAACTTTCCTTGCTTAAATGTGAATCTGGCCTTAAACATCAGCACCTTGTCTCCCACCTTGAAGTTCTTCCGTAGGAGACCCTTATCATGCACCAATTTTGTCTTCTCCTTGTAAAGTCTAGCGCTCTCATAAGCCTCCAATCTCAGCTCCTCAAGCTCTTGCAGCTGCAACTTCCTCTCCACCCCAGAAGATTGCAAATCCATGTTGCATTGTTTGACTGCCCAATATGCCTTATGCTCCAACTCTACTGGTAGATGGCATGCCTTGCCAAAGACTAAACGATAAGGAGACATTCCAATTGGCGACTTATAGGCAGTTCTATAGGCCCACAATGCTTCCTCTAATCTTAGGCTCCAATCTTTCTTGGATGGTTTGACTATCTTCTCCAAGATTTGTTTCACTTCTCGATTGGACACTTCAGCTTGGCCATTGGTTTGGGGGTGATATGCAGTGGAGACTTTATGGGTGACACCAAATTTAGAAAACAAGTTATCTACCACCTTATTACAAAAATGGGTACCTCTATCACTAACCACAGCCCTTGGAATCCCAAACCTACAGAAAATGTTGGACTTAAGAAACTTAGAAACCGCTTGGGCATCATCTTTTCTAGTAGGTACAGCCTCTATCCATTTGGAAACATAATCAACAGCTAGAAGAATGTATATAAAACCAAAGGACGGAGGAAAGGGACCCATGAAATCAATCCCCCAAACATCAAAAATTTCGCAAAACAGTAAAGGTTGTTGAGGCATTTCATGTCTTTTACCTAACCCCCCAAAACGTTGGCATTTGTCACAGGACCGACAAAAATCATAAGAATCTTTAAAAAGGATTGGCCAGTAAAAACCAGAATCTAGAATTTTCCTAGATGTTCTCCTTGCACTGAAATGACCACCACAAACCATTGAATGGCAAGCTGTAATGACAGACTCAAACTCTTCACTAGGCACACACTTTCTTATAACTTGGTCACTACATATCCTCCATAAGTGAGGGGCATCCCAGATGTAGTGTCTCGATTCGCTTTGAAGTTTTTGTGCCTGAAATTTAGACATGAAAGGAGGGGTGAGTCCAGTTATAAGATAATTAACAATGTGTGCATACCAAGGCTCTTTAACAGCTAGAGCACATAATACTGAATCAGGAAAGGAATCACAGGTGAGTTCAGAAGAGTCTACTCCCCGTGTATCATCAGGTAGCCTACTTAAGTGATCGGCTATATGGTTCTCAGCCCCGGCTCTATCCTTGATTTCAATGTCAAATTCCTGAAGAAGTAATGTCCACCTAATCAATCTTGGCTTCGATTGTGGTTTCTTAAGAAGATAGCGAACAGCTGCATGATCAGTAAAAACAGTCACATGAGAATTTAACAAGTAAGGTCTAAACTTCTCTAAGGCGAAAACAACTGCAAATAGCTCTTTTTTAGTTGTGGTATAATTGACTTGAGCTGCATCCAGTGTTTTCAAAGCATAGGCAATGACTCTTGAGAGCTTCTCCTCCCTCTGGCCTAACATAGCTCCTACAGCAAAATTAGAAGCGTCACATGAAATTTCAAAGGGCATGGTCCAGTTGGGTGCAACAAGAATAGGAGGAGAAATGAGTTTAGATTTCAAATCACCAAAGGCAACTTTACAAGAATCATCGAAATCAAATTTCACATCTTTTTGTAAAAGCTTGGAGAGAGGTAAAGCAATCTTGCTGAAATCTTTTATAAACCGCCTATAGAATCCCGCATGACCCAAAATGATCTAATATCTTTAACACAGGCAAGATAAGGCAAAGAAGATATAACCTCAATCTTAGCTTTATCAACTTCAATTCCCTTTTTAGAAATCAAATGTCCTAGAACTATCCCCTCATTGACCATAAAATGACACTTTTCAAAGTTTAAAATCAAATTCTTTTCAATGCATCTTTTCAAAACCTTTTCAAGACTAGCAAGACAATCATCAAAAGAACCACCATAAATAGTAAAATCATCCATAAAGACTTCCATACATTCCTCTAAAAATTCACAGAATATAGCCATCATGCAACGTTGGAAAGTCCCAGGAGCATTACATAACCCAAAGGCATCCTACGATAGGCGAAGGTACCAAAGGGCATGTGAAAGTGGTTTTATCTTGGTCCTCTGGTGCAATAGGTACTTGAAAGTACCCAGAGAAACCATCTAGAAAACAGTAATGAGATTTGCCTGCAAGTCTCTCAAGCATCTGGTCTATGAAAGGGAGAGGGAAATGATCTTTCGTGTGGCATCATTAAGTTTTCTATAATCTATGCACACACGCCAGGAATTCTGCACTCTTGTAGGAATAAGCTCATCCCTATCATTTCTAACAACAGTAACCCCACTCTTTTTAGGCACTACATGTATTGGACTAACCCACTCACTATCAGATATGGGATAGATGATCCCAGCACTTAGAAGTTTGGTAATTTCCTTCTTAACCACATCAAAATCAGGGGTTTAGTCTTCTCTGGGGTTGTCTCACTGATTTTGAACCTTCACTAAGCAAGATTCTATGTGTGCAAATGGCTGGACTAATTCCAGGAATGTCCGCTAAAGTCCACCCAATAGCCCTCTTATGCTCTCTCAAAACAGTAAGGAGTCTTTCTTCCTCAACCTTAGACAGGGAGTTAGCTATAATGACCGGTAATCGCTCATCAGACTCTAGAAAAGCATATTTCACAGTAGGGGGTAGGGGTTTCAACTCAAGAGTAGGTGGTTGCACAATAGATGGAATCAAATTATGAAGTTCAAGAGAGAAAAGATTACTCCCCTTTCCTTCAATCAGTGAGAGTTCCTCAACCTTGCAGATAGCTTCCTCTCCAAGCGTTGAACCAACTTCTAGTTGATCTACAGCAACTGCCTTAGAGGGAATCTCCTCCATGACTTCTTCCCTCCATATCTGAAATAGCAACAGAAAACTTTCCCCAAGGGAATTATCGCTGACAATAGAGGGATCAAAGTCTAATTTGGAGTCAAGGGAGGAAACAGAAAATGCATGTGGGAGGGAAAGCATACAATTAAACACAGTGCAATCAAGGCATGTATCTTTATCACCACATGAGCAAGAAGAAGGTGTAGAGTAAAGGGATGAAAAAGAAGAAATAGTGTCATCCTCATCATCAGAATAACTGAATAAAGTTCAGAACTAGAGGATCATCTTGCAATTCAAACTCAGAACAACATCATCAACAGCAACATCAATCATATTTACACCCAAGAGAGAATAGTCTTCATAAGGATGCTTCATTGCTTCATACATGTTAAAACAAACCTTATGATCTCCTACTTTCCATAGTGATGGTACCTTCTTTCATGCTAACATAGTGTTAGCAGTCTCAAGAAAGGTCTACCAAGAATCATGTGGTTTCATGGACAAGCTCAGAGACATGTCAAGTTACATAAAAGTCAGCAGGAAAGACCAAATCCTTAACC